>NW_028270141.1:133070942-133222170 GCF_037043375.1 Chiloscyllium plagiosum
CCCTGGAAAGTCATGCATCAGGTTTGGAGCAGTTAAATTGCTTAGTGATATTCAAATCGGAATCTATCAAAATAAACATCCAGTGAATGTTCAGTTTGTTCTAATGGAGGTTGACATCGGCGTGGCTGTATTATTATTAGTCTTTTAAAAAATTCATTCTGGACTCCAACCCTTAGGTTTGTGTAAAACCTCGACTGGACTGAGACCCTATACCAGGGAACCTTTACATATTAATTGTACAACTTCAGTTCTGGTCTCTTATGAGAAGCAGTTGGTTCAGTTATCCCTGATTGTAGTAAAAAGTTTGGGGCCCAAGTTTGATGGGGCAAAATTGGTTTCAAAATACTCACCGAGATTGGACTGTACCTTGCAAGTAATAAGTGACTTTCTATTTTTGTTATCAAAATATACTATCTCATTTATTTGCATTAAACTTTATTTAATAAGTATTTACCCTTGCTACAATTACATTAATATTTTCTGTAATTTGTTGCAATCATTCACAATGGTTGTGATTATTCTCCCAAATTTAGTATTGGTTGGTTGGTTGGAATTTAGAAATTGTTTCTTTGATTTCAAAGCCCAAATTGTTAAATGGAAATTGTGAACAATGGTTGCCCTCATGGAGGGAATAATGATGGTACAGTGGAAATGTAGACTAGTAATGCAGAGGCCCAAACTAGTGTCTTCGGGTCATGGAGATGTACAGCATGGAAACAGACCCTTCGGTCCAACCTGTCCATGCTGAACAGATATCCCAACCCAATCTAGTCCCACCTGCCAGCACCTGGCCCATATCCCTCCAAACCCTTCCTATTCATATACCCATCCAAATGCCTCTTAAATGTTGCAATTGTACCAACTTCCACCACATCCTCTGGCAGCTCATTCCATACCCGTACTACCTGCTGTGTGAAAAGGTTGCCCCTTAGGTCTCTTTTATATCTTTTCCCTCTCATCCTAAACCTATGCCCTCTAGTTCTGGACTCCCCGACCCCAGGGAAAATACTTTGTCTATTTATCCTATCCATGCCCCTCATAATTTTGTAAACCTCGACATGGGTTAATTAATAACAGGTTGAAGGGTTTGAGCTATAGGGAGAGGCTGAATAGGCTTGGGCTGTTTTCCCTGGAGCATTGGAAGCTGAGGGGTGATCTTAGAGGTTTAAGATCATGAGGGGCACGGATAGGGTAGGTAGACAAGGGTCTTTTCCCTGGGCTAGGGGAATCCAGAACTTGAGGGTATAAGTTTAGGGTGAGAGGGGAAAGATTTAAAAGGGACCTAAGGGGCAACGTTTTCACACAAAGTGGTGCATGTGTGGAATGAGTTCCCAGAGGAATTGGTGGAGACTGATACAATTACAGCATTTAAAAGGCATTTGAATGGGTATATGAATAGGAAGGCTTTAGAGAGATATGGGCCAAATGCTGGCAAATGGGACCAGATTAATTTATGATATCTGGTCAGCATGGACGAGTTGGATTCAAGGGTCTGTTTCAGACAATTCTATACAACTCTATGACTGTTTAATAAAATCTGGAATTGAAAGCATGAAAATTGTTGTAAAAATTAATTTTGTTTGCTAATGTCCTTCAGGGAAGGAAATTTACCACCTTTATCTGGTGTGACCTATATGCAACTTCAGACCCACAGCAATGTAATTAAATTTATTAACTACCCTCTGCTATAGTCTAGCAAGCCATTCAGTTTAAGAGCAACCAAAGTTAAATAACAAATATTGGAATTGCTAGCAATGCACACATTCCACGATGTAACACTCTCCTATTCTACTCCAAGTAATTGCTAATTAATCCCATTTTCTGCTTCCATTCTCTACTTTCCATCTTAAAACCAGACATTCTTTCTTCCATTTGATCTTACTCTGTCTTCTTTGTCCCTTTTTCTTGTGGGCCAACTTATGAAAGAATTTTTTAAATCAATATAAATTATATCCGTTGTAAGGCATTGTCATTGTCTACTTGGTTTGTTACCTTCACAAAAAATCCATTAAGGTTGATCAAGCAAGATTTTGCCTTTTGAAATCCATTTGCACAGTCTATTATTATCTTTCTAATTTATCATTTTTTTCTATTCCGTCCTCTTGTATGGATTCATTATTTTCCTACCATTAATGTTAAGCTGACTTGTCTATGGTTCCCTGGATAATTCCATGATTTGGAGATGCCGGTGTTGGACTGGGGTGTACAAAGTTAAAAATCACACAACACCAGGTTATAGTCCAACTGGTTTAATTGGAAGCACTAGCTTTTGGAGCGACGCTCCTTCATCAGGTGATTGAATCCCTGATGAAGGAGCGTCGCTCCAAAAGCTAGTGTGCTTCTAATTAAACCTGTTGGACTATAACCTGCTGTTGTGTGATTTTTAACTGGATATTTCCAGTTCTGATCCTTAAATATAGAAATTACATTATTTCTATCTGGCGCCTCACAGCGCCAGAGATCCGGGTTCAATTCCCGCCTCGGGCGACTGACTGTGTGGAGTTTGCACGTTCTCCCCGTGTCTGCGTGGGTTTCCTCCGGGTGCTCCGGTTTCCTCCCACAGTCACAAAGATGTGCAGGGTCAGGTGAATTGGCCATACTAAATTGCCCATAGTGTTAGGTAAGGGGTAAATGTAGGGGTATGTGTGGGTTTCGCTTCGGCGGGTCGGTGTGGACTTGTTGGGCCGAAGGGCCTGTTTCCACACTGTAATGTAATCTAATGTAATCTAATTAGCCATCTGCTAGTCTTTTGGCACTACATGAATGACTCACCTTCTCAACCTCTCCCCACAGGTTAAAACACTACTCGTCATCCCTCTGAAATGAGAGAGCAGCCCTGTGGTCTCTTAAGACTATGGCAACTTTACCTTTCCCTTTATACCTGCTGAATTAGATTAGATTAGATTACTTACAGTGTGGAAACAGGCCCTTCGGCCCAACAAGTCCACACCGACCCGCAACCCACCCAGACCCATTCTCCTACATTTACCCCTTACCTAACGCTACGGGCAATTTAACATGGCCAATTCACCTAACCTGCACATTTTGGACTGTGGGAGGAACCCGGAGCACCCGGAGGAAACCCACGCAGACACGGGGAGAACGTGCAAACTCCACACAGTCAGTCGCCTGAGGCGGGAATTGAACCACTGTGCCACCATGCCGCCACCGTATCTTTATTTAATGAAATCTTAAATATGAGTATTAATGTCTCTGGCATCAGTTCCCTAAATTCTTTAAAATATGTGGATAAAATCTAGATCAGTGTCTTTATCCTTTTTGAGTTTGTTTAGTTCATTCAATACATCACCACTTTTATTTCAAATGTTCTTATCCCATTATTCAGCTCATCATTCAAAGTCATGTTTGCCTTTTCAATCTGGTAAAAATCAAACCAAAACACTTATTTCTGCCATCTCTTCCATGTTAACCTGTGGTATTGTCCTGTCTAACCTCTAATGGCGCATCACAGCTTTCCATTTTTCTTGATATACTTGTAAAATATCTCATTATTTTGTTCAAAGTTGCGAAATTATCTTATTCTTCTGGAATCAGAGTTTCAACCCAGCCTAGGCTGACATGTCAAAACTTTCAAATTTCAGCTGGTTGTAAAGAGTCTTACATAAAATGACCCTGTCCATGTTCAGATCAACAAGTGTGAGCCCATTAAACACAGTTGCTAGTGATTTGACACAAATTGGCAATCTTAATTTAGAGGTGTCATTAAAGTGGCAGCTGTTAGAGACGGAAGTGTAATGCTGATACAGTAGGGGTGCCATTGATAAGGTTGGGATTAAGGCTTATCAAGGCAAATTAAAAGAGTTGTCACTTGCTGTTTCTGGTCAAGAGCTCTAGGGATTCATTTCTTTTACTTTGATGTACAATGTGCCTGGATCTGTCTTTAGTTGGTGTTTTAAATTGCAGAGTAATTTTTTTCACCTTTGTATGATTGGTATCTTGCAACGGTGACTATAATTGTGGAATATATTTTATTAATTAATTGTATAGCTTTGTCAATTGTGTACTTCAGCAGATCCTTAAGTTTTGTTTCTATTTGTTCTTGGACTAGAAATGATGCTGACCAGGCCAGTAATTATTTGCCATCCCTAACTTCTACTTGAACTACCTGATCTGTAGGGCCAGTTCAGAGTCAGTTAAGGGTCAACCACTTGCTTGGTTAGTGGTCACATGTGGGCCAGACCAGATAAAGGTAACGGATTTCCCTCCCTAAAGGGTATTAATGAACCAGATGGGTATTTACAATATCGACCAGCTTTTAATTCCAGACTTTTTTTGAAATTGGATTCAAATTATCTGCCATGGTGGGATTCAAACCCAAGTCTCTAAAACATTATCCTGAGGATTACAATTTGTGTTGGTATTACCATTACATCACCCCTTAAAGACCTACCCCAATGCGAGCTGGTATTTTTCATGGGATATTAGCAATGTTGCATGTCCTACTTTTACTTCCAAATCCTGGTTAATCTTAGGATGTTGATGGTGAGCTGTCTTTTCAGCCACAAGCAGTGCTTTGAAAATACTGTCATACTGCTATTAAGCAGAGCTCCTGAATTTTGACTAAGTGATAATTAAGAAACACAATATATTTCTAAGTTAGGAAGGTGTGCATCTTGGAGGTGGCAATGTTCTCCTCTATCTACCTCCTTTGATTTACTTGGTGATAAAGTTCACTGGTTTTGGAGATATTAATGAAGAAGCTTTGGCAACTTGCTGCAGTGCATTTTGTAGATGGTCCATACCATGGTCTGCTGGTGGTGTAGGGACTGAATAATTAAGATGATGAATGGGGTCTCAATCAAGTAAGCAAATTTGTCCCAAATGATGTGTGAAATTCCTGACCAGAGCACAATGCATCATCACTGCCAAAACTACCAGATCACAATAAGGAAAATTGTTGAAATTGGGAATTTTAACCTGGTTCTCTCAAGCCAACAGAGGTGAATGCTGCACCCACCTTCTTAGTTTCCGCAGTTGGGTTTTGTACCGAATACTGCCTGATAAAGTCTAGAGAACTGACGTTTCCATTAGAACTGTTCTGGGAGCAAATCAATTCGAGATTCACATGTTTCAGGGTTAGCTTATGCTTAAGGAAGGCAACTAGACCTGAAATAAAGGTTATTTTTAATTATATCCAAAGTATTTTAAAATCTTATTATATATTTAATTATAAACTTGGTGCAAATGAAAAAGATGAATGCTAATTTCTGGACAAATCCCAAAGGAAACCAAATGAATTTTAGGAAAATGTGGTGTCACTTCACTCTCTATGTGACAAGGTTCCCCATGGGAGACTGGTTAGCAAGGTTAGATCTCGTGGAATAGAGGGAGAACATTTGGATCCAGAATTGGCTCAAAGGTAGAAGACAGAGGCTGATGGTGGAGGGTTGTTTTTCAGACTGGAGGCCTGTGACCAGTGGAGTGCCAGAAGGACTGGTGCTGGGTCATTACTTTTCATCATTTATATAAATGATTTGGGTGTGAGCATAAGAGGTATAGTTATTAAGTTTGCAGATGACACCAAAATTGGACATGTAGTGGACAATGAAGAAGGTTACCTCAGATTACAACGTGATCTTGATCAGGTGGGCCAATGGGTTAAGGACTTGCAGATAGAGTTTAATTTAGATAAATGTGTGGTGCTGCATTTTGGGAAAGCAAATCTTAGCAGGACTTATACACTTAATGTAAGGTCCAAGGGCGTGTTGCTGAACAAAGAGACCTTGGATTGCAGGTTCATAGCTCCTTGAAAGTGGAGTCGCAGGTAGATAGGATAGTGAAGGCGGCGTTTGGTATGCTTTCCTTTATTGGTCAGAGTATTGAGTACAGGAGTTGGGAGGTCATGTTGCAGCTGTATAGGGCATTGGTTAGGCCACTGTTGGAGTATTGCGTGCAATTCTGGTCTCCTTCCTATCGGAAAGATGTTGTGAAACTTGAAAGGGTTCAGAAAAGATTTACAAGGATGTTGCCAGGGTTGGAGGATCTGAGCTACAGGGAGAGGCTGAACAGGCTGGGGCTGTTTTCCCTGGAGCGTCGGAGGCTGAGGGGTGACCTTATAGAGGTTTACAAAATTATGAGGGGCATGGATAGGATAAATAGACAAGGTCTTTTCACTGGGGTCAGGGAGTCCAGAACTAGAGGGCATAGGTTTAGGGTGAGAGGGGAAAGATATAAAAGAGACCTAAGGGGCAACATTTTCACGCAGAGGGTAGTACGTGTATGGAATGAGCTGCCAGAGGATGTGGTGGAGTCTGGTATAATTGCAACATTTAAGAGGCATTTGGTTGGGTATATGAATAGGAAGGGTTTGGAGGGATATGGGCCGGGTGCTGGCAGGTGGGTCTAGATTGGGTTGGGATATCTAGTTGGCATGGACGGGTTGGACCGAAGGGTCTATTTCCATGCTGTACATCTCTATGACTGTAAGATGTAGTGCAGTAACTCATCCTGACTTCTCTGACTGCACATTCCAAACCCATTTCCCCTACCACCTGGAAGCACAGAGCAGGAGATGTGTGGGAGCATCAGCATTTTCAATTACCCCCCAAGCCACAGATCATTCTGAATTGGAACTATGTTATTGTTTCTTCATCATCTCAGTCCAAATACTGGAACTCCCTAATAGCACTGTGGCAGCCTCTACATCTGAAGGATTGTAACAGTCCAGGATCAGGGCACATCTCCACCTTCTCTGGAGAAGTGGGATTGAGCG
Organism: Chiloscyllium plagiosum; assembly: GCF_037043375.1. Lineage (NCBI taxonomy): Eukaryota > Metazoa > Chordata > Chondrichthyes > Orectolobiformes > Hemiscylliidae > Chiloscyllium > Chiloscyllium plagiosum. The sequence continues at coordinate 133,077,676 of NW_028270141.1, forward strand.
ACATAAACTGGTCTTGCCCGTGACATCCACATCCTATGAACAAATAAAAGAGCAATTTTGATGAGATAAAGCAGCTGCTGAATAGGCATTTGACAATATTATTCTGTATAAAATGTTGCATTGTTTGGGCTTAATGACAAATTATTCTGTTCTTGAAAGAAAAGCGTTCCAAACCTTGGTGGCATTTTTAAAAAAACTGTTTATATCATTGATTTCCATACAGAGATTGCCACCTAAACGCCCTGAGCCACCTAGTAGTTGTTTTAACATGAAGGAAAGCCAAGTAGTTGAAGAGGAGGAGGAGGAAGAGGAAGAGGAAAAGGAAGAAGTGCTAAAGAACAAGTCTACTGGTTTGACCCAAGGGCAAGAGACAGAACAAGAGGCAGGCCTATCTTACCCCACTGATTTAATGGAGAATCCCAGCCAGGATAACGGTGAGTTAAGACATGAATCGTTAACTTCTGGCAGCATGGACCAGCAAGAGGGAGCTCTCCAAGTTTCCTTTATTAATCTCACTACAGGCAGCTGCAGATGTGCTACAGGAGGCCATCATGCCTTTGTGTTAGAGAAAGAAAGATACAATTGGCTTCATTCTTGCTCCTGATGTACCATCCCACTGAGTGGTCGTCAATTACGAACACAATAATGAGTGGCTTTGATATTGTCAGTGCTTGAGTAGTTTCACGGTGCTCACCTTTGACATTTGCACATGATAAGCAGTAAGGTTGGAGCTGCTGGTACCATACCTCAGTAAAAATCACAGCATGAAGGAGAAAAATATCAGAGCTAGGAAAAACTGCAGCTCCACCTGTTCTCAAACCTTTTAATAAATAATCAAAATGCTCGAGGAATAATCCAGCATCCTTTTTCTTCACAATGTTCTTTTTTTGTGAAATACTACATGGAAAAAAATGGTGATCCTGTTGAAGTGATTGATTGATTGCTTAATCATCCTAAATTAATTTAGCTTCTCAATGCTGTCAAACTCAATCCAACCAATTTCCCAAGCACTGAAAAACACATTCAATCCTAATTTTTAAGTTTAAATATAGTAGATCACAAATCATAGCTCGAATGGCAATGAGTATTTAACTCCGAGTTTACTTTCACAATCCTCTTCACTTCTTCCTTTTCCTCCGAGCTTCCTTTTCACAATGCGCTGACCTATTACCTGCCCTCGACCTCTTCATTTCCAACTGCCGCCAGGACATTAACCGTCTCAACCTGTCTATCCCCCCTCTCCCACTCCAACCTCTCACCCTCACAACGCACAGCCTTCCAATCCCTCTGCTCCAATCCCAACCTCACCATCAAGCCAGCGGATAAAGGGGGTGCAGTGGTAGTCTGGCGCACTGACCGCTACACCGCTGAAGCCAAACGTCAACTCGAGGACACCTCTTCCTACTGCCCCCTTGACCATGACCCCACCCCCCATCACCAAACCATCATCTCCCAGACCATACAGAACCTCATCACCTCAGGAGATCTCCCACTCACAGCTTCCAACCGCATAGTCCGGGAACCCCGCACTGCCCGGTTCTACCTCCTTCCCAAGATCCACAAGCCTGATCACCCTGGCTGACCCATTGTCTCAGCATGCTCCTGCCCCACTGAATTCATCTCTACCTACCTCGACACAGTCCTATCCCCCCCTAGTCCAGGAACTCCCCACATACATTCAAGACACCACCCATACCCTCCACCTCCTCCAAGACTTCCGTTTCCCCGGCCCCCAATGCCTCATCTTCACCATGGATATCCAATCCCTCTACACCTCCATCCGCCATGTCCAGGGCTTCCAAGCCCTCCGTTTTTTCCTCTTCAGACATCCCCAACAGTACCCTTCCACCGACACTCTTATTCGTTTGTCCGAACTGGTCCTCACCCTTAACAATTTCGCCTTTGAATCCTCCCACTTCCTCCAGACCAAAGGGATAGCCATGGGCACACGTATGGGCCCCAGCTATGCCTGTCTCTTTGTTGGCTACATAGAACAGTCCATCTTCCGTAATTACACCGGCACCACTCCCCACCTCTTCCTCCACTACATTGATGACTGCATTGGCGCCACCTCGTGCTCCCGCGAGGAGGTTCAGCAATTCATCAACTTCACCAACACATTCCATCCTGACCTTAAATTTACTCCCACAGCTACCTGGATTACACCTCTTCCCATGCTACCTCTTGCAAAAATGCCATCCCATATTCCCACTTCCTCCGCCTCTACCGTATCTGCTCCCAGGAGGACCAGTTCCACCACAGAACACACCAGATGGCCTCCTTCTTTAGAGACCGCAATTTCCCTTCCCACGCGGTTAAAGATGCCCTCCAACGCATCTCGTCCACATCCCGCACCTCCGCCCTCAGACCCTATCCCTCCAACCGTAACAAGGACAGAACGCCCCTGGTGCTCACCTTCCACCCTACCAACCTTCGCATAAACCAAATCATCCGCCGACATTTCCGCCACCTCCAAAAAGAACCCACCACCAGGGATATATTTCCCTCCCCACCCCTTTCCGCCTTCCGCAAAGACCGTTCCCTCCGTGACTACGTGGTCAGGTCCACGCCCCCCCCCCCCCCTACAACGCATCCTCCCATTCTGGCACCTTCCCCTGCCACCGCAGGAACTGTAAAACCTGCGCCCACACCTCCTCCCTCACCTCTATCCAAGGCCCTAAAGGAGCCTTCCACATCCATCAAAGTTTTACCTGCACATCCACTAATATCATTTATTGTATCCGTTGCTCCCGATGCGGTCTCCTCTACATTGGGGAGACTGGGCGCCTCCGAGCAGAGCGCTTTAGGGAACATCTCCGAGACACCCGCACCAATCAACCACACCGCCCCGTGGCCCAACATTTCAGCTCCCCCTCCCACTCTGCCGAGGACATGGAGATCCTGGGCCTCCTTCACCGCCGCTCCCTCACCACCAGACGCCTGGAGGAAGAATGCCTCATCTTCCGCCTCGGAACACTTCAACCCCAGGGCATCAATGTGGACTTCAACAGTTTCCTCATTTCCCCTTCCCCCACCTCACCCTAGTTCCAAACTTCCAGTTCAGCACTGTCCCCATGACTTGTCCTACCTGCCTATCTCCTTTTCCACCTATTCACTCCACCCTCTACTCCCTCACCTATCACCTTCATCCCCTCCCCCACTCACCTATTGTACTCTATGCTACTTTCTCCCCACCCCCAACCTCCTCTAGCTTATCTCTCCACGCTTTAGGCTCTCTACCTTTATTCCTGATGAAGGGCCTTTGCCTGAAACATCGATTTCGCTGCTCCTCGGATGCTGCCTGAACTGCTGTGCTCCTCCAGCACCACTAATCCAGAGTCAGATCTGAAGACCACACTGGTGCAACAAACAGTGATTAATTTTATAATCTTCATCTGTAAAATGTATTTGTTGTCCACTCACTCCATTTTGCTGGAGAGGGAATGATCCTGAGTTATCAGTAAGTAGAATCTTGTGCTGTATTTGGGGCCCCTTTTACCCCCTTCTTTCTCATTGACCTAATGTGGTGTCAGTATTCACTTAACATTTTTAAAGTGCACTTGTTGACCAGACTTTGTCTCAACCTTTCTCATCATTTCTTTCGATTATGCTTTAATTTCCTGACATGCTTACTGATAATGCAATCATAATTTCCCCTATCAACCATGACCTGATCTGGTATGATAAAGTAGCCATAGTCTTACAAGACTGCTCTTTCATTAGTGAGAGCTGAAAGGAGGTGGTGAGGGTCATCACTCTTCAGGCAAGGGGAGAGGTTGAGAAGAAGAGTCCTTCATGATAACCTCAGCCAGTCTGTGAACTGAACCCACTGTAGCATCATTCTGCATTGCCAACCAACCATCCAGCCAACTGAGCTAGCAGACCCTCACCAATGTGGTAACCCACTTCTAATATCATTTTCTAAGATTTGAGTCCGGGAGTTACAGATTGCTCAAAGGATTGCATTCATAACAAATTACACTAAATTTGCTTAAGAAGCAAAAATTTGTTGAGCCTGTGCGTCAGATGTAGACAGAAAAGGCACATGACCCATGACAGGAGAGCACAGTTTGCCAGTCCCAGAAGATGAGCAGATGGATGAAGCCATTTTCTACACCTGGAGGTGGCGGGTTCGTTGTTCTTCATTTATATTCTCTGTCACTCCATGCTAACCAGGGTGCTTCCATTCTTCTTGCATTTGAAGAAGACTGAACTCTCCCTCTTCCTGACACTTGTTTTTAAACCTTCTTTCTAGGAGTTGCCAACCTATCCCATGTCCATCACTTGTTTAACCACATCTGGCTAAGGTTAGAAGAATTGCTGCCCCAGGTGTACATCACTTTGCACATCCCTCAGCTTATTTCATTTGTTAACTCCTGTCAGACACTTATCATACAAAAGGAAGGCATCATTCTATCGATTCAGAAATATTACCGTGGAAGCCTGGAACAGGAAATCTCGACATGATACCCCTATTATCCTTGGCTAATATTGATGTGTGTCCCTGTCTCTGCCTGCTGTTTTTGGGAGAGGAAGAGGTTGTTTGTTTTTTTCTAAGTGATCACAATTCTACACCTGCACGTTCAATATTTTATCCTGCCCACCTCTCAAGATGGCGCCAGAGTAGAAGGGCTGTGTGCAGATTTTTGGCCCCAGGACTTCTTTCATTTTTTTTTTAATTCATTTGTGGAATTTGTGGCCAGCATTTATTGCCTGTCTTTAGTTACCCTTGTGGTGGTGGTGGTGAGCTGCCTTGTTGAACCACTGCAGTCCACTTGTGCGTTGACCCATAATGCGTTCAGGGAGGGAATTCCAGGATTTTGACCCAACATCAGTGAAGGAAGACGATATTTGCAAGTCAGGATGGTGAGTTGCTTGGTGGGAACTTGAAGGTGGTGGTGTTCCCATATATCTGCCTCTCTTGTCCTTCTAGATGAAAGTGGTCATGGGTGTTGTACAGTGCTGTATGAAGTTTTTTGGTGAATTTCTGCACTGCATTTTGAAGATAGTACACACTTCTGCTACTGAACATCAGTGGTGGAGGGAATGGATGCTTATAGATGTAGTGCCTGTCAAGTGGGCTGCTTTGTCTTGGATAACGTCCAGCTTCTTGTGTTGTTGGGACTGCAGTCATCCAGGCAAGTGGGGAGTATTCCATCACATTCCTGACTTGTATTTCGTAGATGGAAGAAAAGTTTTGGAGCGTCAGGGAGTGTATTACTCACCACAGTATTTCTAGCTGCTTTTGTGTGTATGTTGTGAAACCGGTTGATTTCTGGTCAATGATAACCCCAAGGATCTTGACAGTGGGGGAATTCAGTGTTGGTAGCTCCATTGAATGTCAAAAGGAAGTGGTTTGATTGTCTCTTATTGGTGATGGTCATAACCTGGCATTCGTGACACAAATGGTACTTGCCATTTGTCAGACTAAGCCTGAATATTATCCATATCTTGTTGCACTTGGACATGGACTGCTTCAGTATCTGAGGAATTGCAAATGGTGCTGAACATTGTGCGATCATTGGCAAAAATCCTCACTTCTGACCTTTATGGTGGAAGGAAAGTCATTGATGAAGCAGCTGAAGATGATTAGGCCTAGCAGATTGCCCTGAGGAACTCCTGCAGCGATGTTCTGGAGCTGAGATTATTGATTTCCAACAACTACGACTAACTTCCTGTGTGTCATGTATGCCTCCAATCGCCAGAGAGTTTGCCCCCAGATTCCCATTGATTCCAGTTTTGCCAGAGCTCCTTGATACCACACTTGGTCATATGCAGAGTTGATATCAAGAGCTGTTACTCTCACCTCAACTCTGGAATTCAGCTCTTTTGAACCAAGGCTGTAATGAAGTCAGGAGCTGAGTGGTTCTGGCAGAACCCAGGCTGAGTGTCACTGAGTAAGTTATTGCTGAGCAGGTGCAGCTTGATAGCACTGTTGATGAAACCTTCTATTACTTTACTGATGACGAGAGTAGACTACTGGGGCAGTAATTGGCCGGGTTGGATTTGTCCTGTGGCCTTTGACATTCCTGAAGAAGGGCTTATGCCCGAAACGTCGATTCTCCTGTTCCCGAGATGCTGCCTGACCTGCTGCGCTTTTCCAGCAACACATTTTCAGGCTTTGACAAGGTGCCGCACGTGAGGCTGCTACATAAGATAAGGATGCATGGTGTTAGGGATAGAGTATTAGCGTGGATAGAGGATTGGTTGACTGACACGAAGCATAGAGTGGGGATAAATGAGTGCTATTCTGGCTGGCAATCAGTGACTAGTGGTGTACCTCAGGGATTGGTGTTGGGGCTATAACAATTTGCAATTTATATCGATGATTTGGAGTTGGGGATAATGTGTATGGTGTCAAAATTTGCCAGTGACACTAAGATGAGTGGCAGAGCAAAGCGTGCAGAAGACTGTGAAATGTTGCAGAGGAACATAGATATATTGAGTGAGTGGGCAAAGGTCTGGCTGATGGAATACAATGTTAGTAAATGTGAAGTCATACATTTTGGTAGGAGTAACAGCAAAGTAGATTATTACTTGAATGGTAAAAAGTTGTAGCATGCTGATTTGCAGAGGGACCTGGGTGTCCTTGTACATGAATCACAGAAGGTTGGTCTGCAGGTACAACAAGTGATTAGGAAGGCAAATGGAATTTTGTCCTTCATTGCTAAAGGGGTTGGGTTTAAAAGCACAGAGGTAATGTTACAGCTGTACAAGGTTCTGTTGAGGCCACACCTGGAGTACTGTGTGCAGATTAGGTCTCCTTACTTTAGAAAGGATGTACTGGCACTGGAGAGGGTGCAGAGGAGGTTCACTAGGTTGATTCCGGAGTTATGGGGATTGCCTTATGAGGAGAGGCTGAGTAGGTTGGGATTATATTCATTGGAATTCAGAAGAATGAGTGGGGGATCTTATAGAAAGGTATAAAATTATGAAGGGAATCAATAACATAGAAATAGGATGTTTCCACTATTGGTGAGACTAGGATAAGAGGGCATGCTCTCAAGATTAGAGGAAGTAGGTTTAGGACTGAACTGAGAAGGAACTTCTTCACCCAGAAGTTGGTGCTACTTCAGTAATCACTTTTTAAGCTAAGGTGGTTAATTTTTTGAAAAATAAAGGAATTAACGGATAGTGTGAAAACGCAGGTAAATGGAGCTGAGTCCACGAAAAGTTTAACCATGATCTAATTGATTGTTGGAGCAGGCTCGAAGGGCCGAACCGCATACTCCTGCTCCTAGTTCCTATGTTATGTTCTTTCTGTGTACAGGGCATATCTGGGCCATTTTCCACACTGTTGGATAGATGCCAGTGTTGTAACTGTACTGGAACAGCTTGGCTAGGGGACCGGCACTTTCTAGAGCACAGGTCTTCAGTACTATTGCTGGAATGTTGTCAGGGCCAACATTTTTTGCAGTATCCAGTGTCTCCAACTGTTCCTTGGAGTGAATCAAATTGGCTAAAGACTGGTGTCTGGAATGCTTAGGGCTTCTGGAGGAGGCTGAGATGGATCATCCACTCATCACCTCTAGCTGAACAAATGCTCATCTGCTCCCATCTGCTTGCTTTTTTCTTTTATTCAAAGTCTTTTATGGCGGATTAGTCGGTGGCACCAGCACAGCACAGCAGCAAGAGCGGGCCATACGCAGAATGGCGGCAGCCTCGGCTCCTCCAGTAATCGGAGGTGATGGCAGCAGCAGACCTTTCAAGATGGTGATACTAGCAAGGTGACATCTTGGAGAAAACCAGCAGGAGCAGGGCTTCAGGCAAGATGGCAGCAGCCTGGCGTGACAGTGGAGCCAAGGACTGCTGGTTGCAGTACACAGAGGGTGGGGACTCATGGGGGGTGGTATAGCGGTGGTAGCATGGTATCCCCGGAGCAGGGACTCCTAGTTTTTGATGAGGCGGCAGCTCCTGGTTATCAGCGAGACAGCAGTAGCAGCTGAGCTGGGGCCTCCTGGTTGCAGGGTGAGTGTGCTTTCAGCACGGGACCCAGCGTTGACGACAGTGTGCTGGGCCCAATGGCAAAGAGATGTACCTACAGAGTGGCAACTCTTACATTGGTGAGTCAGACGAAGGAGGCAGCGAGGCATGGAGGTGCAAGTGCCGTTGGTGAGCCAGCTCATGGCAGAGGCGGAGAAATAACGATAGACTTTTTCCCAGGTATGTCTTTTTATTCTTGGACTGTTTACAATGGTGCCACATTGTGACAACTGTTGAAGGTTTTCACTGTATTTTACTGTATTATTCACTGTAAAGTGCATGTGACAGATCAGTCAATTCAATTTAATTATTCATAAAGCTCAGTTTCTTACGGTAGACTCATAGAAGAAGGTGAAAGTTCAATACTGTGTTACATTGGAAAGTATTCGTTCCCAGATTTTTAAAAAATGTATCATGCTGACCGCTTGCACTTCCTGGTGTACTGTCTCAACCTTCAGTGGTACTTGCATGTTAACAATTGCCATTGGAAATTGTCATACAGACATTTCCTTTTTTAAAACCTATGCTATTGCATGTCTCTGGAGTAGATGAGACTTGGCCCAGTCCAGAGTTAGAGACACTACCACTCTGCCACATTTTTTGTTTTGGCATGTCAGCTGTCACAGTCTAATGACAGATTTTGACCACAAGATGGCACTTAGAGCAAGTTTCTGAAGTAGAGACAAAAATAGAAATTGCTGGAAAAGCTCATCAGGTCTGGCAGCATCTGTGGAGAGAAATCAGAGTTGACGTTTCGGGACAAGTGACCCTCAGAACTTTCTGAAGTAGCCGACTGTCCCTCAACTACTTAATTGCTGAGAAGTTCCGCATATTACAGTAATCTAAGTGAATTGCTTTACTGTTATGAAGTTACTCTGTGTAATGAGTTTGTTTTATTTCACTCCTTTTGAAGTGCCTTAAAGGTGCTGTAAAAATAAATGCAAGCAGGAGTTTTTGAGAGTGAAAGTGCTGTTCTATACCAATGAGTTGAGCTTGTCAAATGGAATATTTGCACCACTTGGCCATGCTGTAGCTAGCTCATTCCTATTAGTAATTGTGTATCACCTTAACCCCAATTCTTTTGGATCAGCCCAGTTGCTCCATCAATTGTTTCGTTTTATTCTTGGTGGCACACAATTTTCTTGGCATGACCTCAATCATCATTCCTTCTTGCTTGGTTGCCTTCACCCTCCGCACTCGTTGTTTTTCAGTTGTTCAGGTTTGAAAGAATGTGTTCTGCTTCAAGGAGCCTGACCTCAATTACAATCCGCTTGTTTCCAGCAGTGTAAAAGGGGACGGGACTGGTTCTAGTTTATCTTTTGGTAATGCCCTCCTCCTGAAATGTGTGCAAATCGCCCCAAACATGAATAAATGTTGTGCAAGAAGTTCAGAAAAGTTGGCAACTCGGAAATGACCCTGGTTACCATCCTCTGTCATGAAAGCAAGCGGCTACACTATCTTGAACCTTAGGCAGGCACATTTCTTCACTAGCATTAGAGCAGAATACAAAAACAGGAGTATGACATTTAGCTCTTCAGTCTGTTCTGCCGCTCAGTTAGATCATTGCTGTTCATATTCCTGCTTCAGTTCCATATTCCTTGAAAACTTTACCTGTATGTAGAAACAAAACTTGTGATTGTGCACTCAGCAGCTCGATTCACACCAAGATCATTGTGTGCTTTTAGAAGATTAATTTGTGTATGCAGTGATGGGACATTGAGAATTCTTTATTTAATAAAGATATGGATTCAAGTTAACTTTACACATTGCATTAGAATCCTTCACTGTTGAAGGTTTGGGCTTTTTCTGTTTTGTTCGACCAAGAAACATGAGAAACCAGATCATGCTGCCTCAACAGTTTTCCAGTGCACCCCAGATCTACTAATGGACACTCCACTGGTGCAGGGACTCCCCATTAGCTGTGCTCACCCAACCCTCTCAGCAGACACAGCAACTCGTCTCCAGCTCAATTCAGTTCAGCGTTCCCTTCCCTCTTCTACCACCTGACCCCTCGACTTGGTTAGGCAAACCCCAGGCTAACAAATGCAGATTGAAATTATGTTTTCTTCCTGCAGCTGCTTACTGTTCCTGCTGTGCTCAGTGAACCCTCAAATCTCGAGCATCTTCAGACCCCCTCACATCAGCATCAACACTTTTGAGCACTTAGTGGTTTGATGCAGTTCCACATGACAGTTCTGAATTATTTCTGTTTTAACTCTTGTCCGCAGTGCACAGTTGTTGACAAAATTTGTGCTGTTTAATGGATTTCATTGAGAAAGAGGGTAAAATATGGAGATTGATCTGAGAAAATGGGGAAAATAAACCACAGTTTCTAAATTTCCACTTTGCAACTGAAAAAAGGTTTTGACTGAATGTCCAGTGTATCTGATGGAATCAAAGTACTGCCGAGCTGGAAATCTGAAATGAAAACAATGCTGGACAAACTCAGCAGGTTTGGTAGCATTTGTGGAGAGAGAAACTGAGTTAATGTTTCAAATCTTCTGAAATTCCAGTATTTCTACTTCGTGTTGCAACACACATCTTACTTACTAAAGGCCATCAACAGTGTTAAAAATAACTAGCAGAGCAAAACTACAGTAACTTCTTTCTAAATTACTTAGTCTCATTTTTCCCTATTCAAAACTGTCTTGGAAGCACAGCATTTCACAGTAGTAGTCAGATGGCCTGTTGCCATTAGCAAATGGTAGTGTAAATGCAATGGGCTGTCCAAAGGAGGGCAGTTCTGAGAATCGAGGACCGATGGAGGCTATTTATCCCATTATGCCATGCTGTCACTCCGAAAGAGTTATCCAATCAATCCCATGCTTGTGATCTTTCCCTGTAGTCTTATAAGTAATGTATCCAGGATCAGCATAACACGTAATAAAAATATGTTTTCTTCATTTTTCCATGCTCTTTGGTCTGTTACCTTAAAATAAGACCTGTGATTAGAAACAGTTTCTACCAGTTTCCTCTCCCAACTTCCGTTTTAGTATGAAACTCCAATTTTAAATCTCTCCACAATTTTCTCCACCATCTATGCTATCAGCTTTGGAACATGGATTCTTAGTCTCTCAGAAACAAATATTTCGAGGTTTCTCTACTCCATTGATTGCTTTGGCATTGCTTGGAACTAACTTTAGTTTGGTATATTGATGCCATAATTTGCCGATTATTAAATTAAACTGGTATGTTTACCAGGTTTCCAGTATAATATAATTATGCAATACAATATGCCTTTAAACTGTTGAGGAGAAAATGCCCAATGATAATTCTCAATGTGATCCTTTCCTACTCAAGGACTCCTCGTGGCATCCTGGTCAACATTCTTCAGCAGAACAGCAAGACCACATAGTTGCCTTTCATCTCATCTGTTGAAAGTGGAATTATACCACACACAAATTAGCTATCCTATAACAGCAGTGACAAACTTAAAAAGTAATTCATTGACTGTTAAATGAACTGGCATGCTATGAAGGTGTCTTTAGATACTTTATTCAAATGTAAATTCTAGCCATCTTTCCCAAATTCATGCAATGACTGAAGAGATCAGATCAAGCTATATGTGAAAGTAGCTGAAGTAGTTACAGATGTGTCACAATTGTTGAGAGCAATTTGTAGTGATAAATATACCGAGTGACAACCTTGATTAAACATTGCAAGAAGTACCTTACTTCACCATAATAGGAAGATTTCATGCCAGCCTTGCAAACAAGAACATTCAGAGGGAACAATTAGATTTTGAACCTACTGTCTGCGTGGGTTTTTGTATGACTCTGATAGTCCCGTTGCATTGATTGGATTTTCATTTCCATCCCAAGCTGTTTGAACTAAATTTCCATATTGATAACTTCTTGCATTTTGAATTTTAATTCTGTTCAAAGTTGAGCATGGTGCTATGGAGCTGAGTTCAGGCACTCTGCCACAAGCTTGGAAAATGGGACCATTGTCACTAGGGAATCCTGAGGCACCCAACAGTTAACAGAATGGATTCTGTCCTGTCTTCTAGGCATTGTGTGATTTCTGAATCAGAAATCTCCCTGCTTCAATCTGCAGTTTGAGCTCATCGCACCAGAACACCAGCAATGGTGCAGCTCTTCCCTGAGGCTGTTGCATATACCAGATTGATGCTCTGTAATTGCGAAGCCGACAAAGCAAATGGTGTTCTTAAGAGTTTCTGTCTCACTGAATCCACTTCATGCTCTAACAACATGCTCTAAAAGCTCTGCTAACTTTTTGATGACTGCGAAAAGTTTCATCATATCAATTGATAGCTGATGCAACCCACAACATTCTAAAATCATCAAAAACATTCCAAATAGAACAAGCCATTGCGTTTTTTAAAAAAAAGTCAATTTGCCCTAATTTCTAATGTTAGTGGTGCTTTTGAAAAGAATACAGGATCCAGATTGACATTGTTGCCAAAAACTTATCTGTTTTCCCTTGGGCCATATCTGCCTTTGTGCCAAGTTATGCTAAATATGTGTGTATGCATAATTTACAAGCTAATGGATGAAAACATTACCTCCTACATCTACGGTCATGGAGGTAGGAAGAGAAGAAATGTAAGAAGAGAAGTTTAGAACATATCCCTCAAACAGATTTCCCTCTCCTCCTCAGTGTCCTCTGCTCCATGGAAAACAAACCCAGCCTGTCCAGTCTCCCCTCATAACTGAGACATTTCATCCCAGGCAACATCTTGATGAATCTCCTCTGCATCCTCTCCAGTGTAACCATTTCATTACGATAGTGTAGCGACCCAAATTGCATGCAATATTCTATCTGTGGCCTAACTAATGCTTTGTAAAGGTGCAACAAGACTTCCTTGCTCCAATATTCTATGCCCCAACTAATGATGGCAAGCATCCCCAATGCCATCTTCACCACCCTGTTTACCTGTTCTGACACCTTCCGAGATCTATGGACTCATACATCAGAGTTCCTTTGTTACTCTCTAGGAATCCATCATTCATTGTGTAAATCCTTCCATTAATCAACCTCCAAAAATATATTGCTTTGCACTAATCACGATTAAATTCCATTGCTCTGCCCAAATTACCTACTGATCAATGTCAGACCGGAGCCTGAGACCATCTCCTTACTGTCAACAACATCACCAATTTTTTGTGCCATCTGCAGACTTACTAATTATACCTTATACATTCACTTCTAAATCTTTAATATACATAATAAACAGCAAGTGTCCCCTCACCAACTCCTGTGGTACACCACTGATCACAGGCTTCCAAACACAAAATAACCTTCCTACCTTTGATATGATATGGTTAACAGGATTAACACTTTCCTGTCCCAAAGAGAATTCCCATACTAAATACCATTCATTCTAAATGCAAACTGATTAGTGCAAAGACTAAGCTCTCCAGTTCTGTAATGTTAAATTCAAGTGTAAGCTTTATCCTCAATTATTCATGTTTTCATTCTTCTCAACATGTCAGCCCAGCACATTGTCCATCGTTGGTCTGTAAAATCTTAAATTGCTGACAAACATAAGTTTCAACCTAGATTTCATTTGCAGCATGAGTAACTGGTTTGAAGCTTTAAAAAATTTACGAAAAATAGAAATGAAAGTTCTGTAAATCTAGAAAATCGGAATGGAAATCAAAAAAACTTGCACAGCCAGTTTGTCAGCCTTCAAATGAAAGGACAAGTGACAGTTTGAGGTAAAAGCTCTGTCAAATAGTCATGTTATTAGCTTTTCTCTTTTGATGTGATACCTTTTTCTGGAACTTCTTGGCTTTCTGCTTGGAAATCTATAGCCTTGGAAGGAGTATGGTGCAGATTCTCCAGCGTAATATGAAAGCTTTGATCATTGCATTATGAGGTATGGTAAAATAAAACAAAGAACTAAAGATCTAAAAAAAACCGAAAATATAGGAGAGATAAAATCAGTCTGACAGCATCTGTGGAGAGAAAGCAGAGCTAATAGTTTCAAGTCCAGTGACACTTCTTCAGAACTTTCAGTTCAAAGAATTAACTCTGCTTTCTCTCAACCGATGCTGTAAGGCTTTGAGTTTCTCCGGCAATTTCTGGGGTTTTTTGCCTGCACTTGGGCTGTATTCCTGTAAATACAGAGGATTGAGAGGTGATCTGGTGGAGCAGTTTAAAATGCAAGAGTGAAGTGGTGTCAGAGAAACTGTTTCACATTGTGAGAGCATTGAGAACGCGGAGTCATGAATTACAGTTAGAGCTAGATATTCAAGAGTGAAATGAGGAAGCACTTTTTCATGTTCAGGATAGGGTGGAATAGCCTAAGAACAAAAAACAATGCAGGACAGTTTTTTGAAAAAGTAACAAGGAAGATTGATGAGGGCAGAGCAGTAGGTGTGATCTATATGGACTTCAGTAAGGCTTTCGACAAGGTTCCCCATGGGAGACTGATTAGCAAGGTTAGATCTCATGGAATACAGGGAGAACTAGCCATTTGGATACAGAACTGGCTCAAAAGTAGAAGACAGAGGATGGTGGTGGAGAGTTGTTTTTCAGACTGGAGGCCTGTGACCAGTGGAATGCCACAAGGATCGGTGCTGGGCCCTCTACTTTTTGTCATTACATAAATGATTTGGATGCGAGCATAAGAGGTACAGTTAGTATGTTTGCAGATGACACCAAAATTGGAGGTGTAGTGGACAGCGAAGAGGGTTACCTCCGATTACAACAGGATCTGGACCAGATGGGCCAATGGGCTGAGAAATGGCAAATGAAGTTTAATTCAGATAAATGCAAGGTGCTGCATTTTGGGAAAGCAAATCTTAGCAGACTTACACACTTAATGGTAAGGTCCTAGGGAGTGTTGCTGAACAAAGAGACCTTGGAGTGCAGGTTCATAGCTCCTTGAAAGTGGAGTTGCAGGTAGATAGGATAGTGAAGAAGGCGTTTTGTATGCTTTCCTTTATTGGTCAGAGTATTGAGTACAGGAGTTGGGAGGTCATGTTGGGGCTGTACAGGACATTTGTTAGGACACTGTTGGAATATTGCGTGCAATTCTAGTCTCCTTCCTGTCGGAAAGATGTTGTGAAACTTGAAAGGGTTCAGAAAAGATTTACAAGGATGTTGCCGGGGTTGGTGGATCTGAGCTACAGGGAGAGGCTGAACAGGCTGGGGCTGTTTTCCCTGGAGCGTCAGAGACTGAGGGCTGACCTTATAGAGGTTTACAAAATTATGAGGGGCATGAATAGGATAAATAGGCAAAGTTTTTTCTCTGGGATCGAGGAGTCCAGAACTGGAGGGCATAGGTTTAGGATGAGAGGGGAAAGATATAAAAGAGACGTCAGGGGCAACTTTTTCATGCAGAGGGTGGTACGTGTATTGAATGAGCTGCCAGAAGATGTGGTGGAGGCTGGTACAATTGCAACATTTAAGAGGCATTTGGATGGGTAAATGAATAGGAAGTGTTTGGAGGGATATGGGCCGGGTGCTGGCAGGTGGGACAAGGTTGGGTTGGGATGTCTGGTCGGCATGGACGGGTTGGACCGAAGGGTCTGTTTCCATGCTGTACATCTCTATGACAGGAATGCACTATCTTGGCCCATGCTATTGACACTCGCAAAGCAGATCACTTGATATTGGGGGATTTAGAACTGCATCAGGTAAGTTGAATTGACGTACAGATCAGTCTTGTATAAAATGGAGTGTCCAACATTAGACTTGATTCACACTTTGATAGCATTTGCTAAAGGATACCGAGTTTTTTTTATAAAACATGCACTGACAACCAATTTAAGATTGTAAGTCAGGCTATGATGCACCTATGCATGATGGAAGCTACATATTAATACGCAAGGCCCTGTTCTTTGCTGGCAGAACATGTTATACACTCCTTAGAGCAGGTGTGATTTTAATCTGGGCATGCTGGCTCAGAGATGGGACACCACCACTATGCCACAATAGCCTTCCAGCATCTATACAGGACTATTTTCTAATCAACCCACTCAGAGATGTTATCACACAATAATAGAGCCGGTCGGACTTGAGCCAGGGCCTCCTGGCTCAGATATGAGAGCACCACAAGTGTCCTCCAGCATGAACACGGTTTGTGCTTATTTCAACTTAAAATAAGTGACAGATATTCTCTGGTTCATTTTTCCAGGCAATGTTTTAACCAATCGGTGTTGTCCTGCCTGGTTTAAATTAAACTGTCAGTCATCATCCAATTGGTGCATTCTCCATGGCAACACCAATTAGAGTACACTTGCTGACTAAACAGCTCTGTTTTCTCATACAGTATAAAAATGTTTTTCCCTTCACATTGGTATTTCTTGGGAATTGTCCTGCTGAGTGCACGATGAAAAGCTTGAACAAATACTAAGCTGGTTAAATTAACATCAGCATTCAACTGTCTAGTAATCTTTTGAATTTGGCCATTCAAATTTGTGTTTGATGTTAGTAGCAAACAGATAGTTACTGTTCTGCTGAATTCTGCTCAGGATGATGAACCTGCTGTCAGTTATGGTTGAAATGGGTTCACTGCCAGTTGTCATCCAACTATCTTAATCTATCTCCAAGTTCATGAAAAACTAAATTTTCACTGGACATCCTCTGTATCTCCAAAGCTTCCCATTCCACCTCTGTACCATTGCTTGGCTCTGCCCTGCCACTACCTATCTCCTGTTGAGATTCTTATATATGTCTTTGTTAGATTTGGATACGTATCCAGTGCTCTCCTATAATTACCCATGTATGCCTTTGTTTGCACCCTTTATAACTTTCGTTTATTCAAAAATCCATATTCTAACTCATTATCCTGTCCCATTCACCCATCAGCCCTGTGTTTGCCAGACTACATTGATTTCCAGTGTATTAACACCTTATAATTGTGCTCAAGTCCCTCCACAGCTGTGCCCCTATTTATCTCTAGCCTCTGTACAACCCAACCCTTTCTGCAAACTCTGTTTCTCCAGTTCTGGCCTTCTCTGCATCTCTAATTACCTTCATCCTGTCACTGGAGACTGGAAACATGGCAATAACATCTGAATGTCTCTGCCTCTCTCTGTTCTTTTAAAAATCTCCTTAAGAACAACCTACTTCCTTAGGTGGCATGGTGTCACATTTTGTCATGTGTATTACCTTGATAAGTATGCAGTTCTAATGTTTATATGAGTGGAAGCAGTTGTCAAATAAGCTGCCCAAAAAATGTAATCCATGATATCCTTAGTTCATACTCGCTCCCATCGTACTAAAAATGTAGAAGTTTGGAGTAGTGTCAAAATAAAGCATGAAAATAGCTAGTGAGGGCTTTGAAAAAAGCCTCCCCATATGCTTTTGTACTTTCCTGCATAAGAACAAAGCAATGGTTCCTTGTCTTGCATACTAGCAGTTTGTTAGTCAAACTTGCAATGGAAGTTTGAGAGGTTCACCAGGAGTGATGTCTTTACAAGCACCAGGCACTGTCTAATTCATGCATAATGACGAAATCATTATTTTTGCTGAACTTTAGCATTTTTTTTGTTAAGCTTTCGAGGTCTGCAAACTTAAAAGATGCTGGGACGTCTTAAGGAGCCAGTGTCAGCATCAGAGATTCCTCAGTTAGTTAATTGCAAATTGAAGTTTCTTTTGCCTCAGTATGTATCTCAATTGCCCCCTCGCAGGGACTGCAGTACAGCAGCCAAATGATTATTTGCTTCCAAAATCACTCATACTTGAGCTCTCTGGAAGTGTGATTGTAACTTTAATCTTTTTTTATATACAGTCCCACTTCCACAAGGACTTACAGGTATGTAGCCCAAACACTTTAAAGATCCTGAGAGCCATCAGAGAGAAGAGTCTTCCTCTCATCAACTGAGACAGGATTTACACTTATACCTAACTTTTAGCAGAGAAGTTTGAGGCCATTGTTGCTGCTATATTGATTAGACAGTCAGGAGTTACAGCACTGAGCAGGGTTCCTGCATTAGCTCATTGAACAGTCCTGTGTACTCCCATTCCAGTTCCTTGCCTCTTTCTTCTGTTCTTGTATATTTTTCATTTTTACATACTCAAGTTGATTTTCAAGTTAAGTTGAGGGAGGGAAAGGACAATAAATATGTGATAATCACTATGTCCAACAGGGAATTTAGTAAAACAAAACTTCTTTACCTTCAGAATGGTCTCAGTGAGCTCTCCAATTCAGCAGCTTCTCTGAAGCACTCAGCTCCTTTTATTGGCCTGCTGAGGTTAATAGAAAGCTCTGTCAGGGACACCGAAATATAGCCTGTGGAAAAATCTTCTGTTTGTTTAAAAAAGTATATATAGTTTTGTCAAAATATTGATTTCCTTGCGTTGTAAAGCTCCATTGAAGGAAATTAAATTGTAGCTCAAAGTATTGTGTTTCCATGTACTCTTTTGAGCTATAGTATCCAACTTCATTCATTTGTAAATAACATCTAGAAGCATGTTTTTACCAAGAGTATGTTTGTGATAACCAAGCACTTAAGGAGACACAGGTTTTAGCAATAGTTTAGGGAAGTCCTTGGGCTCAAGTAGTCATCCCTGTTTTGATCAACCACATTTTCCTCAGCACATTCTATCTCCAGAACTACATCATGCTAAGATGTGAACTCTGTCCGCTGTCCACTCGATGGCCCTCATTGGTGACTTAATCTTGCAGGATTCTTGGCTTTGAGAATAAAATGTAACTTCCCACTGCTCCACTTGCAAATGTTGAATGCTTATTTTTCATATTTGATCCCCTTGCTTTACTTAACAATTCTGTTATTAGATGAGATTAGGTTATTTCTTCACCAACGCTGGAGTTCAAATCTGAGTTATTAGGTCCCTTAACGCAACACAAGCAACTACCCTGCACCACTATCCATGAAATGTACTGTATGATCCATGGAAATTCTTCATCGGAACCTAGCTGATTTCTCACCTGACTAAGCCAGTTGAAGGATGGACCTTCCGAGTGATATTAGATAATTTCACGCAAGACCATTCAGATATTGATTTTGCAATTCATTTGAAATGTCTTTCAGTGGGATTAACTACTGTGCAGTTTCAATAACAACAACCGAATAAGTCTGGCACGCAAACATCTGACACAGAATATACTGATCTGTTTTGCTTTACTCCCTTGAATAGAAACCGCACTGTTGGTTCAGGTCTCCAATCAAAAAGGAGATGAGGATGGTGCAGTTCCTTCAACAGAAGACAGGGGTGATTGCATTAACTCTCCATCAAAAGATTTGATGCCAGGTATAGTCAACTTAAACACATCACCACTTAGTTTTGTACATATTGAATAAAAATCTTGGAACAGTCAAGTTTGTATAAAACTGATTGAGGAAATGATGTTCGGTTTCACATAAAGCTTTGTTTGATTGAAGTAAAATATCTGTACCACAGTAATCTCTTTGACTGACTAGGATTAAATGCTGCTTAGGACCCCCTTGTCTTCAGTTAACCAGTCTGGTGATATGCAGGCCTTAACCCAGCAAATGTCTTTTTACAAAGCTCATCCATCCCCGGTAAGCTGACCATGTGGACAAAGTCAAGAAGTGGACTTGGCAATTGAGAAGGGTTCACTTCAGCCAAAGGATATCAGACTTGAGAATGTTTCATAAAAAAACACATTTTGAGTTCTAAAAATTGAATGCAAATGGATGGGATCTCTTCCCCAGAGGTTGGTTGATAGAAGTATGGCGTCATAGAGCACCGAAAAGGCCTTTCGGCCCACAAATTTGTTTATGAATCATGTGTTTACCTGGACCATAGGAAGAAGGAGATTTCCAGATTAAAACTAGTTCCCAGTGAGTTAGTTGTTAATTGCTTTCCACAGAGTTCACTGATCATCAGACAAGCAGTTGATGGGATCTTATAGTCATCGTTGAGAGCTATAATTAGGCTTGTGGGAAATTGGGTTGATTTGCTACCTAGCAACCTCTTCCTGAAACTGTGGATGAATTTCCAGCGAGAATGGAATAATTAATCTGTGATGCCCAATGTGGTTAAGTTGGCCATATGTACTCTCCAGAGATATTTGCACAAGTGTAAGCAAGAACAGGGGGAGTAATGCACCCAGTGCCAATTGCAACATATTTAGTTCATGCCTTCAAAGACAGAAAATAGGAGAGAAAATGATCACGAGAAAGAAGCCACTCAAAATGGTTTGACACTGACCTTTAGCATGCTTGCCGAAGAAGCGTAGACTAGAAGAAACCGCAATCCGTTCTGCATCACTAAGTTAACTAATCTCAGCCAGAGACCTATAATGACACATGTCATTCTTTGCTAGGGAAAGGGCAACCAGCAGGATTTCCATTTTTAATTGCTGCCTGCTATGCTGCTGAGCTATGTACTTAGGCTTTTGATTAGGAGACAATTAAGCTTGGATGTGATATGCAGCCTTGGCTGAAGAGCTTGCTGACACTGTCGAAACAAGATGCCAGGGATCTCACAGTAAAGTTGGTGCCCAAAGGAGATAGGAAAACTACAGGAGGGAGTGTAACTATATTTCTAATGTTTTGGAGATGCAGAAATGTGCCACTGTACTTACAGATGATTGCTCAAGGTTAGAATTTTGTTTTGTTTCATGCATCCTGTGCACAGTGGTCTTCTGAGATTATCAAGCTAGTCCCAACTGATACTCCACCTACAGAGCATATAAAAAGGATAGCATCTCAGTAACAGATGGATTTAACTGTAATAAATGTGGGGTGAAGGGACAACACAAGGGAATACTCAATAAATGGCAAGGCATTACAGAGTTCTGAAGAGCAGAGGGATCATGGGATGCCTGCCCACAGATTCCTGAAGATCGCAGCACAGGTTAATAGGCTAGTTAAGAAGGCATTCAGGACGCTTGCTTTTATCAGTCATGGCATAGATTGTAAGAGCAGGGAGGTCATGTTGCAGAGCTTTGGTTAGGCCACAGATGATGTACTATGTACAGTTCTTGTCCCCACACTATGGGAAGAATGTGATTGCACTGGAGGGGTGCAGAGCACAATCACCAGGATGTTGCCTGTGATGGAGGATTTTAGCTATGGAAGGAGGCTAAATAAGCTTAGGTTGTGTTCTTTGGAACAGAGAAGGTTGAGGAAGCACCTGGTAGAGGTGTGTACGATTGAGGAACAAGGACAGAGTAAATACAAAGCAGCTGTTCCTCTTAGTCAAAGGATTAACAGCAAGGGGTCATAAAGTGAAAGGCCAGAGGTTTACAGGGGATTTGTGGGAGTCTGGAATGCACTGTTTAGGCGGGTAGTTGATTAGGAAAACTCAACCTTTAAAAAATATTTGGATGAACACCTGAGATGTCATAACATTCCAGACTGTGGAACTCGGCAAACTCTCTTCGGGAGGGTTTAAATTAGATTGGCGGGGGGTGGGAACCGGAGCTATAGATCAGATGATGGAGTAGGTAATAAACAATGAGATGCAGCGTGCAAAGAGTGTGTGAGGAGGGATAGGCACTTGATAGGGCAAAGATGCAGTCAGTGTGAGGGGTTGAAGTGTGTCTATTTTAATGCAAGAACTATCAGGAATAAGCGTGGTTAACTGAGAGCATGGATCAGTATTTGGAACTGGTGTTGTGGCCATTACGGAGACTTGAATATCACAGAGACAGGAATGGTTGTTGGATGTTCCAGGGTTTGGATGTTCCAGGGTTTAGATGTTTCAGAAGGAATAGGGGTGAGGTAAAAGAGGTAGAGGAGTGGCATTGCTAATCAGGCCTAGTATCACAGCTGCGTAAAGAGAGGTTGTCGCGGAGGGTTTGATTACAAGGTTCCAATGAGGAGGGAAGTCAGAAACAAGAAAGGAGCAGTCACTTTATTGGGAGTTTTCTACAGACCCCCAATAGGAACAGAGACATAAAGAAGCAGATTGGGAGGTTGATTTTTGAGAGGTGCAGAAGTAACAAGGTTGTTGTCATGGGTGACTTCAACTTCTCTAATATTGATTGGAACCTCCTTAGTTCAAATAATTCGGTTGGAGCAGTTTTTGTTAGGTTTCCTGATTCAGTATGTAGATAGGCCGAATAGAGGGGAGGCCATTTTGAAGTTGGTGCTTGGCAACCAAACAGGTCAGGTGTCCAATTTCTTGGTGGGAGAGCATTTTGTTGATAATGATCACAACACCTTGACCTTTACTATACTCATAGAGAAGGATAGGAGCAGACAGTATGGGAAAGTATTTAATTGGGGGAGGGGGAAATTACAATGCTATTAGGCAGGAACTAGGGCACCTATATTGGGAACAGATGTTCTCAGGGAAATTCACAACAGAAATGTGGAGGTTGTTTCGGAAGCACCTGCTGATAGTGCTGGACAGGTTTGTCCCACTGAGCCAAGGAAGGGATGGTAGGTTGAAAGAACCTTGGGTGATAGGGGATGTGGAACATCTAGTCAAGAGGAGTAGTTTACTTAAGGTTGAGGAGGCAAGGATCACACAGGGTTCTAGATGGTTACAAGATAGCCAGGAAGGAACTGAAGAATGGACTTGGGAGAGCTAGAACGGGGCCTGAAAAAGCTTTCACGGGTAGATTTAAGGAAAACCTCAAGGCGTTCTATACTTATGTGAGGAACACAAGGATGGCCAGGCTGAGGGTAGGGCCGATCAGGTATGGGGAGGGAACTTGCACCTGGAGTCGGAGGAGGTAGGGAGGACCTTAATAAATACTTTGCTTCAGTATTTGTTCCTGAAAGGGTACTTGACGCTTCTGAGGACAGTGTGAAACAGACTGATTTGCTTGTACAGGTTGATGTTGAAAAGGAGGATGTGCTGAAAACTTTGAAAATCATAAGCATAGATAAATCTCCTGAGCCAGATGGGATATACCCTAGTTGCTACAGGAAGCGAGGGAAGAGATTGCTACACCCTTGTTGATGATCTTTGCATCCTCACTATCCATTGGAATCATACCAGATGATTGGATGGTAGTAAATGTTATTCCCTTGTTCAAGAAAGGGAATAGGGATAATCCTGGGAATTACTGACCAGTCAGTCTCATTTCTGTGGTGGGTAAAGTATTGGAGAGGATTCTGAGAGACGGGGTTTATGATTAATTGAAAAACCATAGTTTGATGAGAAATAGCCAGCATGGCTTTGTGAGGAGCAGGTGATGCCTCACAAGTCTTATTGAATTCTTTGAGGATGTGACAAAACACATTGATGAAGGTATACAGTGGATGCGGTGTACATGGATTTTAGCAAGGCATTTGATAAGATTCCCATGGTAGGCTTATTCAGAAAGTAAAGGGGTATGAGAAACAGGGAAATCTGGCTGTCTGGATAGAGAATTGGCTGGCCCATAGAAGACAGAGGGTGGTGGTAGATGAAAAGTATTCAGCCTGGAGCTTGGTGACTGCAGAGATTGGTTCTGGGGCCTCTGCTATTTGTGATTTTTATTTGTGGCTTGGATGGGGAAGTGGAAAGGTGGGTTGGTAAGTTTGCTGATGACACAAAGGTTGGTGGAGGGCTGTTGTAGGTTGCAACAGTACGTTGACAAGATGCAGAACTGAACTGATAAGTGGCAGATGAAGTTCAACCTGGAAAAGTGTGAAGGGATTCACGTCGTAAGGTCGAATTTGAATGCAGTATGCAGGGTTAAAGGCAGGACTCTTGGCAGTATGGAGGAACAGAGGAATTCTGGGGTCCACCTCCATAGATCCAATAAAGTTGCCACCCAAATTGATAGGGTTGTTAAGAAGGCATTTAGTGTGCTAGCTTTCATTAGTGGGGGATTGAGTTTAAGAGCCGAGCTGCAGCTCTATAGAGCCCTTGTTAGACCACACTTGGAATATTGTGTTCAGTTCTAGTCGCCTCATTATAGGGAGGATATGGAAGCATTAGAGAGCGTGCAGAGGAGATTTCCCAGGATGCTGCCTGGACTGGAGGACATGTCTTATGAAGAGAGGGTGAGAGAGCTAGGGCTTTTCTCATTGGAGGAAAGAAGAATGATTGATTGGTGACTTGATAGAGGTGTACAAGATGATGAGAGGCATGGATAGAGTGAATAGCTAGAGATTGTTTCCCTAGGCAAAGATAGCAAACACAAGAAGGCATAATTTTAAGGTGATTAGAGGAAGGTTTAGGGGAGATGTCAGAGGTAGGTTCTTTAAACAGAGTGGTGGGTGCGTGGAATGCACTGCCCGCAATGGTAGTAGAGCCAGATACATTAGAGACATTTAAGCAACTCTTGGATAGGCACATGGAAGATAGTACAGTGAAGGATATGTAGGTTAGTCTGATCTTAGAGTAGGATAAAAGGCCAACACAACATTGACGGCTGAATGGCCTGTACTGTGCTGTACTGTTTTGTGTTCTAATAGTGTAACTAATAGTATATGTTTGGCTTTACAGACTCTTCTGTACTGCCAAATTCTATAATTCAGTAGCTCTAAGAGGAAATGCTGGTCTTTTTTTTTCAGAATAAGACAATTGGGATTGAATTCACTGTAAATGATGTCAGTAACAAATATATTACTAAGTTTGATAACACCTAACCTGACTGTTTAACGTACTAACATGTCGATAACTAATATAACCATTTTGGCCTATAAACGTTCTGCCTCCCGGTCCTTTTACAACAGGTTTTCGCCAAGATTTTCTGATTGTGATCCCACTTCAAGGCTTGAAAATTGCCACACCTTGATTTTGGTGGGGGATCTGGACATTGCTGGTTAGCCTGGCATTTGTCACCCATCCAGTTGTCCTTGGACATCTGAAATCATCTGGAAAGCCAGTTTAAGAGTCAGCCACATTGCTGTGGGTTTGGAATCACGTGTAGGCCAGACAAGGTAAAGGTGGCAGATCTTCTTCCCATAAGGCCGTTGGTGAAGCAGATAGGTCATTATGACAATCGACAATAATTGTATTGTCGCCATTTACCAGCATTTCTTTTAAATTCTAGGTTTTTATCAAATTCAAATGTCACCATCTGCTACAGTGGGATTTAAACCGTTGTCTCCAGACCATTTAACTTGGTCTTGATATTACCACTACACAACCATCTCCCCCCAGAGCCTTGGAGCTCATGACCTCAAAATGCCAATTTATAATCCTACTTGGTGTTCCAACCCCATATGGAAACCATGTTCTTACAAGTTAACCTGTTTGGCAGCAAAACTTGGGCTTTAAAAGTTAATAATTTCCATGTTCCTCAGAGCGATGTCTATTTATCAAAGGACCCAGGCCTTGAGCAGAACATGTGTGATCACAAAAATAAGCTGGACCAAAATATCATTGATAATGTACATCTTTTGAGAATTACATACCAAGTAAAATTTTCGGAATTGAATGAATATATTCATTTTAAATAAATATTCTTTTGTTTACTTTAAAGCTAAGATACAGCCTAAGGCCAACAAAAATGATGAAAAAGTTGTGATGAAGAAAATATATGGTCCAAAGAAAGTAAGTAACTTATCAATATAATCATTTCTGCAGGGTAAGAGTGTTATCTGTCAGTTTGTATATTGGTCATGCAAAGAAAATTTTAGATTTAATATTTTAGGTGTATCAAAGTGACTGGAATCATGACGTTGTCACAGAGTGTTGGCAGGTATGCTTCACAGTTATTATAAAATCCCTCGTGTGGAAACAGGCTGTTCGGCCCATCGATTCCACCCCACTTCATGAAGAGCATCCCACCAAGACCCACCAACCTATGCATATAATCCTGCATTTCCCATGGCCAGTCCACCTAACCTGCACATCTTAGGACTGTTGGGGGAAACCAGAGCTCCCGGAGGAAACCCATACAGACACGGAGAATGTGCAAACTCCACACAGTCGCAGGAGGCTGGAATCGAACTTGGGGTCCTTGGCGCTGTGAGGCAACAGAGCTAGCCACTGTGCCACCCCAATAAGACAAGATCTCATGCTGTTGGCAGCAGTATATTAGCATGGACAGAGAGCTGGTTAATTAATAGAAGAGATCATAGAATCCCTCCAATGTGAAAGCAGGTCATTCGACCCATCAAGTCACACTCTCTGAACAGCATCCATCCAGACCTACACCCCACCCTATCCCTGTAACCCTGTATCTCACATGGCTAACTCACCTAGCCTGCACATCCCTGAACACCATGGGCAATATAGCATGGACAATCCACCTATTCAGCACATCTTTGGACTCTGGGAGGAAACTGGAGCACCCAGAGGGATCCCACACAAACACAGGAAGAACATGCAAACTCCACACAGACAATCACCCGAGGCTGGAATCAAACTCGGGTCTCTAGTGTTGTGAGGCAGTAGTGCTAACCACTGAGCAATCACACCGTTCACTTTAGTTTTCCCAAGATGTTGAGTTCAGTCTCAGCTTTGCTACCACTGAGACAGCACCAATGGATCTTTTGACCTTGCTGATCGCAACACAGTTTCCTTTTTTTTGTGTTCTCTG
Organism: Chiloscyllium plagiosum; assembly: GCF_037043375.1. Classification (NCBI taxonomy): domain Eukaryota; kingdom Metazoa; phylum Chordata; class Chondrichthyes; order Orectolobiformes; family Hemiscylliidae; genus Chiloscyllium; species Chiloscyllium plagiosum. The sequence continues at coordinate 133,103,999 of NW_028270141.1, forward strand.
GGCCAGGAAGCTTGAATGAACTATTCTGAATGGTGTGTAAATTCTCAGTTGGAATGTGAGCATCAGCAATTTGAGAAATTAGCAAGTTAGCAAGAAACATGAGTTTAAACTTTCCATGTAATTTTCCACCACCACCCTCCCTTTTCCTGCTCCCTTGGTAACCACCCAGGCGACAGACATTGAAGACAAAAGCACGGGCTCCCCAGATCTGGATAAATGTTAAAATATCATTCTAAATACGAGTCGTATTTGATTTGAAGCATTAACTCTGGCAGCATCTGTACTGAAACAAACAGACTTGCTGAGTATACCAGCACTTTCTGTATTCATTGTGAATAAAGCTACAACTGGCCTGCCTGAAAGGGACTGCGTGACACATTACTGTTAATTGGCAATCTTTACAAAACAGTTCCTGACTGCTGTGGTTTCTTGAGACACAAATTCACCCATTGAAGTGCAAGGTGGGTGGAGGGGGGAGGAGGGAGAAGAGAGGGGAGTGTGATGACAAATTCATGTTTCCAGAAACTAATATTTTTTCCTTCCTTGTGCTTCCACATGGTTGTTCACTCCTCCTGTCATGTTTTCACTATAAAACTCAGAAATAAAATCCGTGAGTGGTTTATTTCTTCTCCTTCGCCACCCCTATCCCTGCAGCATCTTCCAATGAATCCTCACCTCTGACTTCCACTCCCCTATCTCTCCTCCACTCCCCATCTCTGCCTCCCCTTACTGTCTCTCCCTTCACTCCATCTCTCCCTCACTCCACCTGCCCTGTTAACCCCTCTCCACCACCACCTTCTCTCTTCCTGCAGATAATCTTCAGATTTTAGTCTCAAATTGTTCAACTCAGTGTTTAGTCTAGTGCATAGTTGAGAGATTAGATGCTTTCAATTTAGTTTGTATTGAGCTTCATTGGAACAAGAGATGGAAATGTGTTGCTGGAAAAGCGCAGCAGGTCAGGCAGCATCTAGGGAACAGGAGAATCGACGTTTCGGGCTGAAGAAGGGCTAATGCCCGAAACGTCGATTCTCCTGTTCCCTAGATGCTGCCTGACCTGCTGCGCTTTTCCAGCAACACATTTCCATCTCTGATCTCCAGCATCTGCAGACCTCACTTTCTCTTCATTGGAACAAGGCCCAGGACAAAGATGTCAGCAGGAGTAGCAGAGGCAGAGTTGAAATGACAATGCATCAGAAGCTCAGCACCACATCTGCAGACTTTAATAGAGATGTTGTGTAGCTCACTGTCACAATTTGTATTTGAATTTTCTTGTGATGCCACATTGTGAACAGTGAATTCAGTATCTTAAATTGAAGGAATTTCTAGAAAGTCACTGCTTCATCCGGAAGCAGTCTTGGGGCCTTGGATGGTGAGAAGGTAGACAGCCAAGTGCTGGATCTCTGTAATTGAAAGATCACACGACTAGCATTGAGGGGTGTCATGGAAGCAGCAGTACATTAATATGCAGAGGGGAGGAGATGGAAAAAAGTGTTTGGTATTGCCATCATGCTAGAGGTGGTGACTTGCTGCAGTGCATCTTGTGGTTGCTGCATAGGACAGCCATGGTGTGCGGTGGTGGAGAGAATTTAAAGGCAGTGTGTCCATCAAGTGGATTGCTTTGTCCTGGATGGTGCTGAGCTGCTATGGTGTGGTGCTGTCATCCAAGCAAGTGGACAGTCTCCTTGACTCTACCAGAGTTCACCTCAGAATTCACCACCTCTAACCTGCTGTTGTAGTCACAATATTTATATGACTGGTCCAGGCCTGTTTCTGGTCAATAATAAACTCCAGGATGTTGATTGTGGAGGAGTTAGTGATGATAATGCCATTGAATGTCAGATTATGGTTAAATTATTTTTTGTTTGAGATGATCATTGCTTGGCACTTGTGTGGTACAAATGTTCCTTGCAACCCAGGTCTTGCTGCATGTAGGCACACACTGCTTCTTTTGAGGAATCTCAAATGATGCTGAAAATTGTGCAATCATCAGCAAACATTATTGTTTCTGACTTTATGATGGAGGAAAAATCATTGATAGAGGGGCTGAAAGTGGTTGGGCTGAGGATATTAACCATAGGAATTTGTGTTGCGATGTTTGGGGCTGAAATAACTGGCTCCAACAGCAACAATCATCTCTTTGTGCTAAGACTCCTAATGCCACGTTCTGACAGATGCTGCTTGATAACAAGGGCATAAAGTCATAGAGATACAGCACGGAGACAGATCCTTCGGTCCAACTTGTTCATGCTGACCAGATATCCTAAATAACACTAGTCCCATTTGCCAGCGCTTGGCCCATATCCCTCCAAACCCTTCCTGTTCATATACCCATCCAGATGTGTTTTAAATGTTGTAATTGTACCAGCTTCCACCACTTCCTCTGGCAGCTCATTCCATACACATACCACCCTCTGCATGAAAAGGTTTCCCCTAAGGTTCCTTTTAAGTCTTTCCCCTCTCACACTAAACCTATGCCCTCTACTTTTAGACCACGCCACCCCGGAAAAACAACCTTGACTATTTACCCTATCCGTGCCCCTCATGATTTTATACACCTCGGTAAGGTCACCCCTCAGCCTCTGACACTCCAGGGAAAATAGCCCCAGCCTGTTCAGCCTCTCCCTATAGGTCAAACCCTCCAACCCTGGCAACATCCTTGTAAATCTATTCTGAACCCTTTCAAGTTTCACAACATCCTTCCTACAGCAGGGAGACCAAATTTCCATGCAGTATTCCAATAGTGGTCTAACTAATGTCCTGTACAGCCTCAACCCATCGCTGGAATTCAACTCTTTTGTCCATGTTTGGTCCAATGAGATCTGGAGATGAAAAGACTGAAACTGAGCAGAGGTTATTGTTGTGCAAGTATCACGTGATAGGCAGTAATTCCTGATGATTGTGAGTAGACTGCTAAGTTGGTAGTTGAGTAGGTGGACAGTACATGCCTGGTTTCCACTTCAGTAGATACCAAGGTTAAAGGTGTACTGGAACAGCTTCATGATCATTCATTGTGTGCGAAGTATTATAATTTTCTGAAATATTATCGGGTGCTGTATGCATACAATTGTTTCTTTTAATTTTGAGGAACTAGGAGGTCCTGTTTAAGGTCAGAGGTCATCATTTCCTAAACTAGTTGATCAGATATACTTCAAGTAACAACTCTGTGCAGGCTTCTGTACATATCACTGTCTCTCGCAACCGATGCCCTCTCTCATTATTGAGTTACACTGAGAGCCAACTCCAGTATAATGAATTTAATTTAAGTGAACATCCTGAGACAATTGAAAACATGCATGACTTATTGAAAGATAAATTTGTGGAGATATCAGTAAGATGCACTAAGTTTTTTTTTAATGAAAGTCTAATGGAAAAAACCTACTTGCTCAAATCATATTTTATGCATTTCAGCACTCACATACAATCTGTTACAGAAGGCCCTTTGGTAGGCACTGTTTTATATATTAAAGCAAAATCTTTGTTTAAATATTCTGCCCATCTGCTATTCTTACTTAAAGGATTGATAAACAGGTGGGTTCAAAAAATACTTAAGGCTGTATTTTCACTTTTATTTTACTCTTTGCCAATTTTCTCCTCTCCCTAAGGCACTGGAGCCCAGTCCCATGGCAACTGGCTTCTGTCTGGGGGTTGTTGTAAGAGACCTCTTTTGTTGAGCACTGACAGTGAGCATCAAGCAGACTGCTCTCTGCAGTTAAGTCATAGAGTCAGAGAGGTGTACAGCATGGAAGCAGACCCCTTGGTCCAACTAGTCCATGCCGCCCAGATATCCTAACCTACTCTAGTCCCATTTGCCAGCACTTGGCCCATATCCCTCTAAACCCTTACTATTCACATACGCATCCAGATGCCTTTTAAATACTGTAATTGGACTAGCCTCCACCACTTCTCCTGGCCATACACGCACCACCCTATGTGTGAAAAAGTTGCCCCTTAGGTCCTTTTTCTATCTTGCCCCTCTCACCCTAAACCTATGCCCTTTAGTTTTGGACTTCCCCACCCCAGGGAAAAGACTTTATCTATTTATCCTATCCATTCTCCTCATCATTTTATAAATACAAACCCTCAGCCTCCGATGCTCCAGGGAAAACAGCCCCAGCCTGTTCAGCCTCTCACTCTAGCTCAAATCCTCCAACCCTGGCAACATCCTTGTAAATATTTTCTGAACCCTTTCAAGTTTCACAACATCTTTCCGATAAGAAGGAGACCAGCATTGCCCGCAATGTTCCAACAGTGGCCGAGCCAATGTCCTGTACAGCCACAGCGTGACCTCACGACTTTTATAATCAATGCTCTGACCAATAAAGGAAAGCATGCCAAATGCCGCCTTCACTATCTTACCTACCTTCCACACTACTTTCAAGGAGCTATGGACCTGCACTCCAAGGTCTCTTTATTTAGCAACACTCCCCAAGACCTTACTATTCAATGTATAAGTCCGGTTCTAATTTGCTTTTCCAAAATGCAGCACCTTGCATTTGTCTAAATTAAACTCCATCTGCCATTCCTCCGCCCCTTGACCCATCTGATCAAGATCCTTTTCTACTCTGACGTAACCTCCTTCACTGTCCACTACACCTCCAATTTTGGTGTCATCTGCAAACTTACCAATTATACCTCCTATGTTCATATCCAAATCACTTACATAAATGGCGAAAAGTAGTGGACCCAGCACTGATCCTTGTGGCATACCACTGGTCACAGGCCTCCAGTCTGAAAAGCAACCCTCCACCACTCTCTGTCTTCTACCTTCAAGCCTGTTCTGTATCCAAATGGCTAGTTCTCCCTGTATTCCATGAGATCTAACTTTGTTAACCAGTCTCCCAAGAGGAACCTTGTTGTGAACGCCTTACTGAAGTCCATTTAGATCACACTCACTGCTCTGCCCTCATCAATCCTCTTTGTTACTTCTTCAAAAAACTCAGTCAAGTTCGTGAGACATGATTTCCCACGCACAAAGCCATGCTGACTATCCCTAATCAATCCTTGCCTTTCCAAGTACATGTAAATCCTGTTCCTCAGGATTCTCTCCAACAACTTGCCCACCACCGATGTCAGGTTCACCAGTCTATAGTTCCCTGGCTTTTTCTTACCACCATTGGGGCAGGGCGGCACAGGGGCTGAGTGGTTAGCACTGTTGCCTCACAGCGCCAGGGACCTGGGTTCAAAATTCCCGCCTCGGGCAGCTGTCTGTGTGGAGTTCGTACATTCTCCCCGTGTCTGCGTGGGGTTCCTCCAGGTGCTTCGATTTCCTTCCACAGTCCAAAGATGTGCAGGTTAGGTGAATTGGCCATGCTAAATTGCCTGTAGTGTTAGGTGGATTAGTCAGGGGTAAATATAGGGTGGTGGGTTTCTCTTCGGAGGGTCAGTGTGGGCTTGTTGAGCTGAAGGGCCTGTTTCCACACTGTAGGTAATCTAATTATCTTTTTTAAATAGTGGCACCACGTTAGTCAACCTCCACCTGTGACTATTGATGATATAGATCTTTCAACAAGGGGTCCAGCAATCATTTCCCTAGCTTCTCACAGGGGAGACCTGATCAGGTCCTAGGGATTTAACCACTTTTATGCATTTCAAGACATCCAGCACTTCCTCCTCTATATTATGGACATTTTTCAAGATGTCACCACCGATTTCTCCACATTCTATATCTCCCAAGTTCTTTTCCACTGTAAATACTGTTGCAAAATACTTGTTTAATATCTCCCCCATCTCATGCAGCTCCACACATAGGCTGCCTTGCTGATTTTTGAGGGGTGCACTTTTTTTCCTAGTTACCCTTTTATCCTTCATGTATTTATAAAAAATCTTTTAGATTCTCAGTAACCCAGTATGCCAAAGCTATCTCATGTCCCCTTTTTGCCCTCCTGATTTCCCTCTTAAGTATACTCCTGCCTTTATACTCTTCTAAGGATTCACTTGATCTCTCCTATCTATACCTGACATATGTTTCCTTCTTTTTCTTTACCAAAACCTCAATTTCTTTAGTCATCCAGCATTCCCTGCACTCATCAGCCTTTCACCATGACAGGAATATACTTTCTCTGGACTCCCGTTATCTCGTTTTTGAAGGCTTCCTATTTTCCAGCCGTCTTTTTACCTGCGAACATCTGAGCCCAATCAGCTTTTGAAGTTCTTGCCTAATACCTTCAGAATTAGCCTTCCTCCAATTTAGAACTTCAACTTTTAGGTCCAGTCTATCCTTTTCCATCACTATTTAAAAACTAATAAAATTATGCTCGCTGGCCCCAAAGTGCTCCCCTACTGACACCTCAGTCACCTGCTCTGCCTTATTTCCCAAGAGTAGGTCAAGTTTTGCACCTTATCTCGTAGGTATATCCACATACTGAATCAGAAAACTTTCTTGTACACACTTAACAAATTTCTCTCCATCTAAACCCTTCACAGTATAGCAGTCCCAGTCGATGTTTGGAAAGTTAAAATACCCTACCATAACCTTCCTATTATTCTTACAGATAACTGAAATCTCCTGACAAGTTTGTTTGTCAATTTCCTGCTGACTATTAAGGGGTCTATAATATAATCCCAATAAGGTGATCATCCCTTTCTTATTTCTCAGTTCCACTCAAATAACTTCCCTGGGTGTATTCCCATGAATATCCTTCCTAAGTACAGCAGCAATCCTATCCCTTAACAAAAAATGCTACTCCCCCTCCTCTGTTGCCCACCCACCGCTCCCCCCACCCCACCCTTCTATCCTTCCTCTTGTACTGTTTCCTGGAACATTAAGCTGCTAGTCCTATGCATTTCTGAGCCAAATTTCTGTAATTGTTATGATATCCCTGTCCCATGTTCCTAACCATGCCCTGAGTTCATCTGCCTTCCCTGTTAGGCCTCTTGCATTGAAGTAAATGCAGTTTAATTTATCAGTCCTACCTTTGTTCTCTGGTTTGTTCCTGCCTTCCCTGACTGTTTCACTTGCTCCCTTTCCCAACTGTACCAATCTCAGATTGATCTCTTTCCTCACTATTTCCCTGGGCCCCACCCTGCCCATGTTTCTAGTTTATATCCTCCCAAGCAACTCTAGCAAATCTCCGGTATATTAGATATTAGTTCCCTTCCAATTCAGGTGCAATCCGTCCTTCTTGTACAGGTCACTTCTACCCCAGAAGAGATTCCAATGATCTAAAAACGTAAACCTTCCTCCCCTGCACCAGCTCCTCAGCCATGCATTCGTATGCTCTTTCCTTCTATTCCTACCATCACTAGATCATAGCACCAGGAGTATCCAGATATTACTACCCTTGAGGACCTCCTTTTTAAATTCCTGCCTATCGTTCTATATTTCACCTTCGGAATCTCATCCTTTTCCCTTTCTATGTCATTAGTTCCAATGTATACAATGACCTCCTGCTTCTCCCTTTCTCCTTTGAGAAAATTCTGCACCCTCTCTGAGACCTCCTTGATCCTGGCACCAGGGAGGCAATGCACTATTCTGATTTTTCGCTGTTGGCTGCAGTAATGACTGTCTGTGCCCCTGACTGGAAAGTCCCCTAACACAATCGATCACTTGGAACCCGACGTACCCCGTCATTAGAGCCTGTCTCGATACCAGTAACTTGGCTGCTTGCACTACGTTCTCCTGAGAGTCCATCACCCCCTATATTTTCCAAAGCAACATACTTGCTTGAAGTGGGGATAGCCACAGAGGATTCCTGCACTACCTACCTACCCCTCCTACCTTTCCTCGAGTTAACCCATCTATCCAACTGTATCTGTGGCTTTTCTCCCTTCCAATAACTGACATTTATCACACCCCCTAACTCTTGTAAATTCCTCATTGCCTCTAACTGCTGCTCCAAGTAATCCATATGATCTGATAGGATTTGCAACCAAAGACACTACCTGCAGACATAATCATCAGTAACATGGAAACTCTGCCTAAACTCCCACATCCGATAGGAAGAGCATATCACTCTACTAAAGGCCATCTTGCTCCTTCATAATCTACAGATCCAGAAAATAACACCATCGCTTTGCTTTGAAAAGCAGTGCTCCAGGCTAACTTAGTACTTATGGTTTATATTTTTAAAATTTAATCTAGACAGATTTCAATAAAACATATCATCAAGAAGGAACCCACTCTACTCACTACTGTAGTCCTTAATGGAACAAGCCTGCACATCCGAATCTCTTTCAAAGTTCAGGAGCAGGGATTTTGATTGCACTCTTCACACCCCAGCTCAGGCAAAAAGGCCAGTTGTATCTCTGTCCGAGAACTTGTCTCATTTCTCATATAGGGTAACATTATAAAGACCCTCATTTCCAATGCCTACAGAGGTGACTATGCCTCATCCAAATGGCACTCCGTGTGAGGATGGGTTGTCAGCTACTGATATGTTGCTCAGCCATTTTGAAGAAGCACATTTTAATTGGGCAAGCTCATTGATCTTCTGCAAAATTTGAGTGGCTCAACTAACATTTTCCAATTAATTTATATCCATCCTTCTCCTCCCTTGGCCTCAGCAATCATTTAATATCTAGATCAGAACCCGAAGTAACAAGGCAGATCATAGCTGTAGCAATACTGTAGGAGCTGCCAATGCTTCAGGCTGCCCTGAATTTGTATAATACGAACACAATGCTGGTGTGGCTGTGCAATAGCATTCTGTATCAACGGTATGTGTACCACATGAAAGCATAGGGAGACTTGAAATTGGCCAATGGATCGAATCAAGGCTGCTGGGAAAGCAGGCGTGTGGCTCATACCATAGTTGCCCAAAGTTAATTGACTCTGAAACAATAACAGAAATTGCTGGTAAAACTCAGCAGGTCTGGCAACATCTGTGGAGAGAAATCATAGCTAACGTTTCGGGTCCAGTGGCCCTTTTTTAGTTTTTTTTTTAACTGATTCTGAACCAGCTCCTCAGTTGGTTTCTTCCACATGACCCAACCCTCTTTTCTCCAGCCCCAACCTTCAGTCAATCATTCATGTATTTTCAATATGCACACACTTTAGAGTGACACGTTGTTATTTAATGGATGAGAGCAGATCTTCCAGGTCACTTCTGGAGCCTCTCCTTTTTATCATATTACAAAGGCAGATTAAAGAATTCAGCTTGATTCAGTGGTAGCACTCTCACTTCTGAGTCAGAATATTGTGAGTTTTACTTTGTATTCTTGGAATGTGGCCAAAGTTGTCATTGATTGCCTATTCTTTTGTTGCCATGAGAGACGGTGATGTGCTATTCTGGATAGTTATTGTTAGTGGCTTGCTAAGCCAGTTGAAAGGGTAATCAATTGGCCTTTAGTTGTATATTATCCAAACTAGGCAAGGATGGAGTGTTCCTTTCCCTTTAGAATGGTAGTGTGCAATTTACAATTTTAACAATAATGCTACAGCTATGTAGTCCCTGTATATCACACTCCACAAGCACTCCAGCACACAATCCAGACATGTTCTTCATTGCCACATTGCTGCGTCAGAGCTTCCATCTGTTGGACGATATGTTAAACCAAGATACCGTCTGCCTGTTCAGCTGGGCATCGAAAAATGCTATGGCACTCTTCATTGAAGAGCAAGAACTCTGTCTGGCCAACATTTATCTCTCAACCAACAGCAATAATAACAAATGAAATGCTCACTTCTTCTGTTTGCCACTTGTTATTTGTTAATTGACTTTCAGAATTCCCCAGAAAACAGCAAATACTTTGAAAATAATTCTGAAGCTATAAAAGGCATTGCACAATTCCCTTGCACATAATTTTGAATAAAAGTAGAGTTGCCATAATCCTACCAGGAGAAAGTGAGGACTGCAGATGCTGGAGATCAGAGCTGAAAAATGTGTTGCTGGAAAAGCGGAGCAGGTCACGCAGCATCCAAGGAGCAGGAGAATCGACGTTTCGGGCATAAGCCCTTCTTCAGGAATCCTACCAGCCCATAGGGCTGCTCTCATTAGCGAGAGGCAACTGGTGGTGGTTTAGCCTGCAGGTCACCACACCTCTGGCAAGGGACAAGTTGAGAAGAGGAGTTCTTCATTGTAACCGCAATTTATACAGGAATTGAATGCATACTGTTGACATTCCAATCCAACCAATCAACTGAGCTAACTGACCCTCTTTTTAAATACGTGCATTAAGACTTTCAGTTATTCGGTAACATAGAATTTACAGCAGATTTGACATGACCAGTTTCACTTGAGATGAATGAATGAGTCTGTCAACTCTTTCACAGCTGGATTTAAAATTCTATATGAATTATTGGTTACACCAGAATCAATAAATTAGAACAGCAGTGACTAGGTTTTGCAGAAATAGTTCTAAATTCATACTCTTCTGTAAATTTGACTATTACAGTCCTTTATAGAAAGCTGCACAGTGGTGTAAATGCAATGCTCTCATCTACCAGAGAACAAGAGGTCTGTGAATAATCTGTTGGATTTATATTTTGGCATGGTGGTGTTGTGGTGATGTATCACACAGGCAGCTGCAAGTTGATCCGAGGGAAAGCAACGCTGGAGGCATTGGTTGAAGCTCTATAGAACATTTATCCATGCAGATTCAACATCTGCAATAGAATCTCACTAGCAGCAAAGTGAGAAAAGTCTGTCAGACTTGGCTTTAATGCACCTCTGTATTTCATATTGCTCAATGACCTCTTTGGTTTCTGGGTTTTGCAATCCTGCTCTCATTCATTGTTGCTCACTGTTATCCCTGTTAAACATTATGCATTGTTGCCCCTGAGTAGCATGCAGCACTGCATCTTGTCCCCTTCAGTCTGTTTAGTCTCTCAGCTTGTAACTTACTGTTGCATCAGCAGTATAACCAGAAATGAAATCAAACAGTCTCCCTGAATCCAATGCACATCAGTGTTTTGTGACAGCTTCTTATGTGATGCCCATGCATTTACGATGGGAAGAAACTGAGGCGATGTTTTACCACAAAGTATTCTGTGTAATGCAATCTCGAGTCCAGAAGGATGAAATCTCCAGCTGTGCTGCTTGTTGTTTTTCTACCGTTCAAGAGAGAATGATATAAATATTGCACCAAGCTTTTGTTTGCTGCTCCTAATATCAACTTCTGTGACACTTCTGCCATTTTTATATTGTTAGACCTCTACAAGATGGTCTCTGGGTGCCATTCTGTTTTAAAGGCTCTGTGTAAGGGCACATTGATGTTATTCACATCTCCATTGCTCTTCATGGAAATCTCCATGTGTTGGAGCGTTGCGTGGGTGGATAGGCATAGCACTGACAAAACTGACAACCCTCGCCTACGCCAGTGGCAAAAATCCAAAGCCTACATGGTAATTTTGGAAGTAAACTTTCACATCAGCTGCTTAGTTATTTTCAATGAATGTCAGATGATCTCTGCAATTGTGCACTATTCACTGAACCAGAGAGTCATATGCTCACTGCTCACTCAGGAATTTGAACACAAGATCTTGGCTGGCACTCCATTGCAGTTATGACAAGGCTCTGTCTACATGATCTGATAGTTACTATGACACCATTCAAATGAAGATCTTAAACGCAAAGCTGAAACCTTGAACGGCATATTTCCCTGAAAGTGGAAAACGAAATCAGCTTGATGTTCATCTCATTGTGGATGTGTTGACATACATGACTAATGATTTCCTGTGTGAAGCGCTGTCAGGAATCTGGATGATCTGATAAGGTTTTATATAACTTAATACTAACTAGTAGAGGCTGAAAATTTTATACATTTTCCATGGAGGCCAAGGATTGAAAGTGACAAATCAGAACTTCAAACCATTATCTTCATTTTTTCATGTCATTGTTAAAAATTATTAATTGTCACGCACAAAATTTGATTGAATCCCCCTCCCACCTCACCATCTCTCTCCCTGCTGATCAAACCCTCTTCATAGTTTTCATTGGTAAATCTGAGGCAACAACTGTCATATCATATTCCCCAAAATCCATGGGAACAAAGTTTGTTTTGTGTAAGGGGTAGGCTAAGGCAGGGCTTACACTGGTGAACTGGCAAACAGGAATTTGTAAATTCAAATCCCATCAAGTTGGAAAATTGAATTCAATGCGCAATGATAACTTGTATTTATTTAGTGACTTTATCAGAGAAAAGTATTCTAACTTTCTTCAGAGGGAACGGCATGGTGGCTCAGTGGTTAGCACTGCTGTCTCACAACATCAAGATCCCAGGTTCAGTTCTAGCCTCGGGCGACTGACTGACTGTGTGCACTTTGCACAATCTCCCCATGTCTGCGTGGGTTTCCTCCGAGTGCTCCGGTTTCCTCCCACAGTCCAAAGATGTGCAGAGCAGGTAAATTGGCCATGCTGAAATTGCCCATAGTGTTAGGTGTATTAGTCAGAGGGAAATGGGTCTGAGTGGGTTACTCTTTGGAGGGTTGGTGTGGACTTGTTGGTCAAAGGGCCTGTTTCCACACTGTAGGGAATCTAACCTAATCAAGTATCATGATGTGACATTCGGCATAGAACCACATCTGAGTTAGTATTAGGAGCAAAATCTTGGTCAAAGAATGAAGAGAGAAAAGAAAAGAGGTTCAAAGATGAAATTCCATCGTTTACAGCTGCCAGTGGTGAAGAGATTAACATCTGGATGTAGAAGAGGCTAGAATTTGGGACCACAGAAATGGTGGGTTGTGGGCTCGAAAAGGTTATATACCTTAGGGAGGGATAGGGCCATGGAGTGATTTCAGGAACAGATTTTGAAGTTGAGTCATTTCTGGGCCTTGAGCTAAGGTAAGTCAACAAATGTGGCATAATGAGTGGAAAGAGCCTGGTGTGAGTGAAGATGAACTAAATTTCATGTAAAATGGCTAAGACCATAAGAAGCCAGGACCAGGAGTAGGCCATTCAGCATTTCAACCTCTCTCTGCCATTGAGAGATTATGACAAATCTGCTACATGAACGCCATTTTCCTGCATCGTAACCCTTGATGTTTTTAAGTAATATGTAGCCAGTTATCTATCTCACTCTTGAATACGTTCAACAACTGAACCTCTGTGGTAGATCATTACAAAGCTTCACTGCCTTCTGAGTAAAGAAATTCTGCCTCATCGTGGTCCTAACTCGCCTGACCCTTATTCTGACATTGTGTCTCCTGGTTCTAAATGCTCCCCACAGCCTCACCACTACCCAGCCGAGTAAAACATCCATCCTACATCTATATTGTTAATCCCTGCACAAATTAGATTACATTACATTACAGCATGGAAACAGGCCCTTCGGCCCAACAAGTCCACACCGACCCGCAACCCACCCATTCCCCTACATTTACCCCTTACCTAACACTACGGGCAATTTAACATCGCCAATTCACCTGACCTGCACATCTTTGGACTGTGGGAGGAAACCGGAGCACCCGGAGGAAACCCACGCAGACACGGGGAGAACGTGCAAACTCCACACAGTCAGTCGCCTGTTGTATGTTTCTCAGTATCAGTGAATATAAGCCCACTTGTTAAGTCCTGGTGTGGTAATCTCTCCATCACATGAATGTGTTGCATTCCCTCTATATATCTGCAAACTGTAATCTCAACAGGCACTTTGTTTTTTATTACAGCAGATTTCTTTTCAGATCCTCAAATTTTCTTGTAACAAGGGCCAATAAACCATTTGCCTTAATTGCTTACTGCACTTGTGTATTAACTTGCAGTCACTAAACAAGTCTGATGTGGTATAAGTATGGTACACTGATGTGATCTCAACAAAGCTCTAAATAGCTGTAGCATTACCTCACTATGTTTGTACTTAACTCACCTCACAATAAACAATAACATTTAGTAACTTCTCTATTTACCTGCTATATCTTCATATTAAACGTTTGCAATTCATGCACTAAAACACCCAGATCCTTCTATCTCAGAGATCTATAATCTCTCACCATTTAAGTGTTTAATTTTTATTCTTCATGCCAAAATAGGCAATGTCACATTTTTCTGCATTATACTCCATTTGTCAAATCTTTGTCCATTCACTTAACCTAGCGATATGCCTTTGTAGCTTCCTTATATTCTTAAAAAGCTCGAACAGTTTGTCAGCCTTTATTTGCCTTTCATATATTCTAGTTAAGTGTTGCAATAGTCAAGTGTGAAAGCATGGAAAATTTCAGGACCAGTTTGGCGAAGGTGGGGCAGAGTAAGGCAAAGTTACTTGTGAAACTCAGTTGCGACCTACTCCTGGTCTAGTCCATATATGTCCCACACCACATTTTTGACTCCTGCTGACCAATCACCATAGTCATAATCTCAGGGAAACTAATAATAAATTTCCATTTATCCCCAAAAGCAAGCACATGTAAAGAAAACTGATATAATACATTTACTCATTTCAAAAATGAAGTGCATAGTTTAACATTACTTGCGGGGAAGGTGACTAAAACATCTAACTCTTCTCTGTATGTAGTATTTTATATTTTGTTAATGATCTCTAATGCTGTAGTTTTTTTCTATGTTTTATATTGTGTAACAGATGCTGATTACTTGACTTTTCCTCCAATTATTTCTGTTCATTTAATCATTTTCTTCCCACAGCCATCTCACCAACTCTCATCAGAGTACTATCCCGAGAATGATCCTGACTATTGTGTGTGGATGCCCCCTTCAGGTACATCTCTGCAAATACATTGGCTGGAATTTGCTGAAAAAAGTCAATTTTATATATTATATATATAAAGAACAATACAGCGCAGAACAGGCCCTTCAGCCTTCGATGTTGCACCAACATGTGAGCTAATCTAAGCCCATCCCCCAACACTATCCCATCATTATCCATATGCTTATCCAAGGACTGTTTAAATGCCCCTAATGTGGCTGAGTTATCTGAGTGGTATATGCCACTATAAATGTGCAACATGGACAGTAACTTGTGGTGAGGAAGAGATAATCTGGGAAGGATGAATCATGAAAAGTTGCTGCTGTTTTATACCTCTCCACAGCTTTTTTTAAAAATTACATCTCATGTTGTTAGCCTCGCTGTGATTCTCACATGATGTTGCTGTATTTGCAAACGCTTAAATATAAAACATAACAACTTGAGCCTGTTAAATGTCAGTCTAAGAAACCTTTAAAGGTTGTGAGGTACTGGCATAATCGTAATGTCCAGGCCCAGACTAATGTTCTGGGTACTTGGGTTCAAATCCCACCATGGCAACGGATAGAATTTAAATTCAATTAATAAATAAGTAATAGTGACCATCACTGTTGTAAAAACCCATTTGGTTCATGAATGTCCGTCAGGGAAAGAGATCTGCCATCCTTATCTGTTGTGGTTTACAGGTGACTCCAGATGCACAAGACTGAGATTGACCATTAACTGTCCCCTGAAGTGGCTGAGCAAGCTGCTTAGTTCAAGGGAAATTAGAGCTGCACAACAACATCCCATAAAAGAAACAAGCAAAGTAATTGTTGATTGTTGCCATAAAACACTTCTCATCCAGAAAGTAACTAATTAAGTGATTTATTACTTGACGTAGCAACTTCTTAAAAGTTTCGGAGGTGTTCTGTTTTGGATTTTTTTGCATTGTTTTTAATCATTGCTATGTCTTTCCCCCTCTCTCTTCGATTTCGGCTGTCTCTTCAGTAATTCCTCGGGTTCTTTCTCCATCTTTTTTGAGTAAGGAGCTAAATTGTTGATCCCGTAATTCAACCATGTCCCAGATGCCCTGTTACCCTGCTATGTCATTACCAACTCAAACATGCAGCAATTTACTGGGCAAAAACATCTTAAGACAAGGGTGGAGCAAAGAAAGGGAAAGCTGTGAGTTGCCCTGTTCCTGCAATCTGTCAAATTTACTTTTTAACATATAAAACTATATTCTGTCTCCGCTATGCCTCATAACAATTCTTCCTGTTGAAATAAAACTGGTCAGAGAGTTATTTCAGAATGCAGTTGCTTTCTGTCATACATTTTAGTTTTACAATTGCACTTCTGGAGAGTTTCAACAAGCCTTGATTGATATAATTTGTCTGTTTTCCTCTACAAAGAGTTTGTATCTATATTGAATACTTGTTCTCAAGCAATTTGGGTCAGACAATAAATACTCGTCTTTCCAACAGCACACCTACATCCTGTGAATTAATAGAAAAAAAAGCTATTCCCCCTTGCCCTCACTGAAATTCCAACTCGAACATAAGATCATTTATCTCATTGCTATTAATGGGACCTTATAATGTCTGCAAAGCAACATTCATCTCCACAGCTTTTAGTGCTGCTTCATTGTGTATGAAGTACATTTCTAGCAGAAGTGATGGGCGACCACATAAATTCATTTGATTCAATTGCATTCTGTGTTTTGAGATAATATTGAGGATTTGGCAATGCCCTGTAACACTAGAAATAATAAAGATAATTATTTCTATTCAGTAAGGGGTCATAATAAAATATCTCAAAATAGATATGGATTACTAGACCTATTATAGCTTAAAATGTCGAAAGGACCTCCAGTG
The DNA here is from genome assembly GCF_037043375.1 of Chiloscyllium plagiosum. NCBI lineage: Eukaryota > Metazoa > Chordata > Chondrichthyes > Orectolobiformes > Hemiscylliidae > Chiloscyllium > Chiloscyllium plagiosum. The sequence goes on from NW_028270141.1 coordinate 133,120,426, forward strand.
CATTACATTCATCCATCCAGTTAAAATATTCAAATTTAGTGGAATTCATGCCTCAATTGTCCAATACAGAAGTCCATTTTATGTGTTGGTCACTTCCTGTGCACAGAATCTCCTGATCAAACAGTTCCTGACCTTTATTAATTGGCAAGTATGTTTTGTTTTATCATACATTTGCAATAATTATGTTGCAATTAAAATTTGTGTAATTTTACTCTATTTAAAATGCCACATCTCATATTTGTTGGGCCAGATTTTCACTTCCTTTTTCCTTCTTTCCTGAGATCAAACAGGTGACGGTAGGACACATCTGAATGACAAATATGGCTATTGAAAGCCCAAGGCAGTTGCCATATCCCAAGGATGTACTCATTGGAGGGGATTTGTAATTGTGTCTGTACTGCCACCTTCAGAGCACCACGTCTGGATCCTGGAAGCTTACAGCACCAGCTGGTGTTGTGTGAAACTAGAGAACAGTGCAACTCTGTGAATCTCATCAAGGTCATTTTGCTGTAGCTTTGCACCCCTACACCGCATCCCTGTTAGGATCTCTTTGGGAGTCTACTGAGTACATAGTACAGTTTTCACACAAAGTTCTGTTGCTCCTTTTTTGCGTTCCCACTGGAGCAGAAGTGCAGTCCCAACTGATGTCCCAGCAGACACATCTGATGGTATTATACTACGGAACAGTTCGAGGTCTGTGTCTCCTAATGTGATGTACTCGTAATTTTGACATTGCAGTGTGGGACAGCCTCCTAATTCTCTGATCTAAAGTGGAGCATGACTGCTTCTACGTGGGAAATGAAACAGGAGTTTTTCATTTGATGCCTGAGGTGCCATTTTCCCTTGAGAGTATGAACCCAAGCTTCAGGCTCCAAGATCCTTTCAGCACCAACGAGCCTTTGGATGACCACAGATGACACAGTGGCCAGTAGCTGCTGCCATGTGTAGGAATCATTTGAGAAGTTTAGGGCAAGGTTTCCACAAAAAAATAGCCATAACTCTACTCTGAATTCCCTTCTGTTTATTATGTACAGCCTTAATTTTCCCTTGGTTTTTGGCTTCTTCAGTGCTTGCTCATGTTTAGTTTTGAAATCTTCAGATGAAATGTAAGATTAATATTGTGATTCCAGGCTAACTGGAAACCCACCCTGAGTTCATATCAGAACTCCCTGGGGTGTATCATGCATCCATTTTACACACCATTGACAGTGCAGTGTGCACTCCCAGAATTTCAGAAACTTCTGTGTGTGTGCATTTAAAACAACAACATTGTGCTGTTTGTCACGTTAATAAAAGGGAGAGGGTATGCTTTAATAATACGGCATTTGGTTGCGTTGTTATAATGAGAATAAATCATTTTATTTGGAACTGTGAATATGATTTTGTTAATTTATTTATAGTTGATGTTATTAGGCAATAACATGGGGATTTGTAAATTGGAATGGACTTTATGATGCCTAGCTACCTGTAATTGGATTTACCCAGGCATGGGCTCTGGATCACACCTGTTCTTGTTTTTCACAGATCTATATTTACTGCTGTTTAATAGTTCACCTCAGTAGCTTGGATCACATCTGAACACACTACCCACAGGAGCACTAAAACATAAAGTTTTTAGCATATTTCTTGTCAGTCCACTTTTTAATTGCCTCCACCCTGCAATCACCTCATTTGAAAAGGAATAAAGTACAGTATCAGGGTTTAACTACTGTTTTTGCCTCTTGGGATTTTTGTTACATTGAGTGTAGCGGAGTGGGGGCAGTTTTGTTTCATGTAAAGGGCATCTTTCTAAAATTTTACATTGTCGAGTGGAAGTTGTCCAGCCTGTTGTGCTGGCAACAGCTGTTTGGTGGAGCTGTCCCCATACTCCCTTTTCCTGTTACCTTTCAACATAATCATCTCATGCTTTCCTTCTTCCCCTGCCCAACACCCCTCCTCCCAACACATGCATTTGACAGAACGGAGTGATCCCACAGCCAGAAGGTCAGATCTAAGCTCTGTCGTCCTGTCACATCAGTTGTGAGAGGTGGTAGACAATTAAACAACTTAGTGGTGGAGAAGACACTACAAATATCTCTTTCCTCAATGAAAGGGGAACTGAGCACGTCAGTGCAAGAGACAATCCACTAACACCCAAGTTCAGCTAGAAGTGTTCAGATGATGATCCAACTTGGCCTCCTTGAGAATGTCAGCGTCACAGATGTTTGTATTGAACCAGTTTGGTTCACTCGATATGATATCAAGAAACTGATACTGTTAAGACTGTTGGCTCTGACATCATCCAACAACAGTACTGAGGATATGCTCCAGAACTAACGGGGCCCCTAAGCCAAGCTGTACCAGTACAGCTACAATACTACATTTGCCCAGCAATGTAGAAAATTGTTGAGATATGTCCAGACCACAGAAAGTAGGGCAATTACAATCTGGCTACTCATTACGTGATCAGATTACTTTCAGATATTACACAAAGAGATTTAACTGGTGAACATCAGTGCTGTCAGGCAGCACTTTCATAATAATAACCTGCTCAGTGCTGCTCAGTTTTGGTTCCCCCAGGCTAACTGGCCTTATCACAGCCTTGGTTCAAACATGAACAAAGAGCTGAAATCCAGAGGTATGGTGAGGTGGGAGTGGCTGCCCTGACGTCAAGTGTGGCATTTGACCAAGTGTGACACTAAAGAGCTGCAGCAAAACTAGTGTTAATGGGAAGTGGAGGGAAAATGCTCCGTTGGTTGGAGTCAGGCCTGGCACTCAGAAGGTGACTGTAGTCGTTGGTAGTCAGTCATCTCAACTCCAAGACATTTCTGCAGGAGTTCCTCAGAGTAGTGTCTGAGGCCCGACCAGCTTCCCTCCATCAGAAGTTAGAACCCCCATGGTGCAGACGCAGGCCATTCGGCCCAACAAGTCCATATCGACCCTCTGAAGAGTAGCCCACCCAGACCCATTCCCCTAGCTTATGACTGTATCTTCCTCTGACTAATGCACCTAATCTACACATCAATGAACACTGTAGGCAATCTATAGCATAGCCAATTCATCCAACGTGCACATCTTTGGATTGTGGGAGAATGTGCAGACAGTCACCCAAGGATGGAATCGAACCTAGGTCCATGGCGCTATGAGGCAGCAGTGCTAACCACTGGGCCACCGTGCCACTCCTGAGGTTTGCTGATGACTGCACAAGTTTCAGCAACATTTGCAATGACTCCAATATTGCAGAAGTCTGTGTGGTTTGTATTAAGATTCAGACAATGTCCACATTTGAGCTGAAAATTGACAAGTGACATTCATACCCTCTAAAACCAGGCAATGGTCGTTTTCATTGAGAGGATTTAATCATAGTTTTTGACATTCAGTGGCAGTGCCACCATTGAATTCCTTCCAATCAATAACCTGGATTATCATTGACCAGAAACTGAACTGGGGCATGCCATGTACAATAGTAGCTCCAAGAGCAGGTACTGGTATATGGTTACTGCGCCTCCTGGCTCCCCATTTGCCTGAATGGGTGCAACTCCAACAGCACGTAAAAAGCTTGATACCGTTCAGGACAAGGCAGCCCGTTTCATTGGCACCACATCCACAAGCTTCCACTCCCTCCACCAGAAATGCTCAGTAGCAGCAGTGTACTATTTACAAGATGGGCTGCTGAAATTCACCAAAGATCCTTCGACAACATCTTCCAAACCCACAACCACTTCCACCTGGAAGGACAAGAACAGCAATACATGGGAACCCCACCCCCTGCAACCTCCCCTCCAAGCCACTTACCATCCTAGCTTGGAAATGTATCGCCATTCCTTCACTGTTGCTAGGTCAAAATCCTGGCAGTCCCTCCCTAACAGCATCTATGGACAGCACTTCAACAGCAGCAGTTCAAGAAGATAGCTCGCCACCACCTTCTCCAGTGCAATACATGCTGGCCTCACACCCAATGGACAAATAAAACTAAATTGTTCATTTATTTAAATCTATATTGTTTTGCATCAGTTGCATCTGTTTTTAGTCCTTGACTGTGCTTTGTGATCTCTATTTCCTTCCCATCATTGTGCATTTCCTGTTACAAACATCTGAACTCTTTCCTGTTGGTGGATCCCCACTTTCTGGCTCTCTTCCCTGTAACGTCTTCATATTTGAGAATCGTATCTGCATCAATATGTGTTCATTGCTGCTCACACAGTCACCCTGCACCGAAGAGCAAGCGTGTACCAAACTATCTATCAAGGGTGCCCAGCCTTTCAGTATTACCATAGCTGCGTTTTTAGATTCATTTACTCTTTCCCATTTGCTCCCCCTACCCCTTGACTCTGTAAGAGGCCAAATATCAGTCTGTTCTATCTTTAAGTGTATGCGACAATGGTGCATTCACAACCTTCCGGAATAGAGCATTTAAACCATTCAAAACCATTTGAATGAAGAAATCACTCCTCTCCCTGAACAGGACTTCCATCTCTCTTTCTGCCTATGTCTTTAGTTCAGGGATGGCCAGGCCAGATGGGTTGTCGATGGTAAAATGTGGGGTAATGAGTATAGGGTTGGGAGTCTGGGTCTGGGTGGGATGCTAGGTCTCAATGGGTCGAAAGGTCTCTTTCCACACTGCAGAGATTCAATGAGCTCACCCCTCAGCCTGTGGCTGTACTCTCATGTTCTAGTTTTCCTAGAGGAAACAATCTCTGTGTCCATCCTATTAAGCCCCTTCAGAAATGTGCATGTTTCAATGAGATTCCCTCTCATTTGAACAATCGGGAGAATAACCCAGTTCCCTCAGCCTCTCAGCCCAGGGGGTGACAGCTCCCACTGTTATCACAGAACCTTAGCAGCAAATTTATGCTTCACATGTTTCGTGGAACTGTTAGAATGTGACTCAGTACTGAAATCAACGCCAGCACTATGTTTCACATTACCTATGCTGATGGAAGTGGAGAGGTCTGCTCTTTACTTAAAATGCAATGCAAACTCCTTGAAAATGTTGAGAGATGAGAACCACTTTAGAAGTGAGGCCTACATTATGCAAAATTGTAAATGCATCTTTTGCATGTTTCCATAACTAAAAAAACCAAAGGAATCTTTAAAGAAAGACATGCATTTATGTAGCACCTTCCACAAACACAGGACGACTCAAAGCCCATTGCAACTCATCAAGTATTTTTGAAGTGTGGTTACTGTTGAATTGTACAAAGGGCTGGAGCCAATTTCCACAAAGCAAATTTCCAAAAATGTGGAAAAGTGCAATGAAGTACTTCCCAGCTTATCTCAATTCTCTGTGGCAGGGCTTGAACGGAGTTAGTGTCACCGCTGATTGGTAAGTTAATAAGTTGGCGCTCTGTGAGTTAAGGAAATGGGTCTCAGTCCATGGAGATCCCATTCTCAGTTTGCCCTCTGCTGTTGTAATGAATCTGAAGCATGCCATTTGTTTGATTATCTTACAAAAATCAAAAGAACTCTGGATGCTGTAAATCAGAAACAAGCAAGAATCTGTTTCCTTTACCTTCCCCAGGGTCATTGATGCCAAATAAAGTATTCAAGCTCAAACAGGAATTGCTGGAAAAGCTCAGCAGGCCTGTGGAGAGAAATCAGAGTTAATGTTTCAGGTCCAGTGACCCTTCCTCAGAATTCCTCTGATTTCTCTCCACAGGTGCTGCCAGGCCTGCTGAGCTTTTCCAGCAATTCCTGCTTGAGCTTGAATATTTTATTTGGCACCAGTGACCCTGGGGAAGGAAAGAGGAACATAAAGGAAACAGATTCTTGCTTCCACCCGCTGTCTTTTGATTCCTACATTTGTGGAGCGTAAACCCGTCTGAGTTTGCAATTTTGAGAAAGTTGAAATGCCAGTAGCGCTGCTCAAAAATGGCGAAGACGTCATCTCCAGTATCAAACAAGGAAAATGGCTAGACCCAACAAACTGGGCCACTGTTGTCCATCAGTAACTGTTCTGTAGGGCAGATAATAAATCAGGGAATAAAGGCACTACCTTTATCACGGATCAATACCTCTTCATGGAGTTTGAGAAAATAAAAACGGCAGAGGTAGCCACAGGCAAGAATTTGTGGATGGTTTCCTAAAATGGTGCATTCTGCATCCTAACGGGGATCAAGTTATTTTGTGTCTGGTAATGAATAATGGGGGTGGGTTCAGTAAAACATCTCTAAGTATAAGATTCTGTAGTAAACACGGACCATAATATGATTGAATATAGTACTCAGTTTGAGTATGAGAAATAATTGAGTCAGAAATAATTGTGCTAAATTACATGATAAGAGTAATTACAAAGATTGAGGGCAGAATAGCTGAAATCAACTAGGAAAGGAGTTTAGCATAAAAGACAGTTGATGAACAATGGTAGTTATTTAAGAAAATAATTCATGATTCACAACTAAGACAGTTTGGAAGAAAGATTCCACACAAGAGATAAATTGACCAAGGAGGAGAAAGTGAGGTCTGCAGATGCTGGAGATCAGAGCTGAAAATGTGTTGCTGGAGAAGTGCAGCAGGTCAGGCAGCATCCAGGGAACAGGAGAATCGACGTTTCGGGCATAAGCCCTTCTTCAGGAATGAGGAAAGTTTGTCCAGCAGGCTAAGATAAAAGGTAGGGAGGAGGGACTTGGGGGACGGGCGTCGGAAATGTGATAGATGGAAAGAGGTCAAGGTGAGGGTGATAGGTCAGACTGGGGTGGGGGCGGAGAGGTCAGGAAGAAGGTTAGGAAGGCGGTGCTGAATTCGATGGATTTGACTGAGACAAGGTGGGGGGAGGGGAAATGAGGAAACTGGTGAAATCCGAGTTCATCCCTTGTGGTTGGAGGGTTCCTAGGCGGAAGATGAGGCGCTCTTCCTCCAACCATCATGTTGTTGTGGTCTGGCGATGGAGGAGTCCAAAGACCTGCATATCCTTGGTGGAGTGGGAGGGGGAGTTGAAGTGTTGAGCCACAGGTTGGTTGGGTTGGTTGGTCCGGGTGTCCCAGAGGTGTTCTCTGGGACCAAGGTCAACCAAGGAAGTTAAGGATATGAGCTGCCAGTGGAAGCGGTGGAGGCTGGTACAATTGCAAAATTTAAAAGGCGTCTGGATGGGTAAAAGGATAGGAAGGAGGATATGAACCAAGTGCTGGCAAATGGGACTAGATTAGGTTGAGGTATCTGGTCAGCATGAACAAGTTGGACCGAAAGGTCTGTTTCTGTGCTGTACATCTCTATGACTCTTTAATAGCATCAAATTTACAGGAATTAAAAACATCATAAGATAGGGAGAAAATAAACCATGTGAAGGTGAACCAGCAAGTAATATAAAAACAGTTAGTAAGAGCTTCTTTGAATATACAGAAAGGAAGAGAGAGGCCAAAGTGAGCATAGATCTCTGAAAGAATGAGGTTAGGGAAAGATTAATGAGGAACCAAGAAATGGCAGAAGAGTCATCACAGGATACTAATAGCAATCTAAAAATATAAAGTCATGGTGCAAAGGTGTGAAAGAAATAAGCACACCAACTATCATTAGAGAAAAAGTATTAAGAAACCAATGGGGTTAAAGGCTGATTGGACCCCAGACTTGATTGGTTGCATCCCAGGGTACTAAGCAAGTAGCTACAGCAATAGTCAACGTATTAATAGTAATCTTTCAAGAATCTTTAGACGAGGAACAACAAAAATCTAACTATGGGGCAGTTTAACATGTCATTTGAAAAATGCTAAAGTCTATTTAGAGGATATAATAGTGGAGCATTCAGAAATACATCATATAATAAAATAGTGGCTCTGGCTTAATGAAGGAAAAGTCATGCCTGACCAATTTATGAGTTCTCTGAGGAGGTGACAAGAAGGAGAGATCAATGGGAACTAATAGGTGTAATGTATTTGGATTTCAAAGGGTATTTGATACCATGCATAAGGCTACTTGATAAGATTCATGGTGTTCGAGGAATGTTTTTGCATTGACAGAGGATTGGCTAACTAATAGAAAACAGAGAGTTGGGATAAGGGGAATTTTCAGGATGATAACCTCATACCACAGGGATCAGTGTTAGGGACAGAATTATTTACAGAATGTATATTAAAGATTTGGATGAGGGAAGCTAGTGAACTATTGCTAAGCTTACAAATGATGAGGAACAGATAGGAAGACAAGCAAGTGTGACACAGAGTCTACGGAGGAAAATAGACTGACTGGGCAAAAACTTGTCAGATGGAATATATTGTCAGGAAATGTGAGATTATGCTCTTTTGCAGGAAGAATGGAAGAGTTGAATATTATTTCAAAGGAGAAGGACTGCAGAAAGGGATATAACAGAAGGATTTGGAAGTCCTCATCCGCAAATTACAAAATGTTAACATTCAGTCCAGTGGATAGTAGAGAATACAAATGGAATGATGGCCTTTATTTAAAAGGGAATGTGAGCCAAATGCTGGGAAATGGAACTCGATCAGGTCGGCATGGACAAGTTGGACCGAAGGATCTGTTTCTGTGCTGTACATCTCTATGACTCTATTACTTTATGGCTGTCGATGCTGATTTAAATAGAGTCAGAGAGATGTACAGCACGGAAACAGACCCTTCGGTCCAACCCGTCCATGCCGACCAGTATATTCTGACCCAATCTAGTCCCACCTCCCAGCACCCACCCCGTGTCCCTCCAAACCCTTCCTATTCATATACCCATCCAGATGCCTCTTAAATGTTGCAAATGTACCAGCCTCCACCACTTCCTCTGGCAGCTCATTCCAAATCAAGAAAAAACCCACTCTTTGACTGGAAACAAGCCAGTTAACCAAAATCTCCTTCAATAAAGTCCATCCTAAAAACAAAATTTGTTAAGTTTATTCAAGGCTGAGAAAGATATTTCAATCAATGATAATGGGGGAAAGGCAGGAAAGTGGAGTTGAGCATTATGAGATCAGCCATGGCCTGACTGAATGATGAAATAGACTTGATGGGTTGAATGGCCTAATCCTGTTCTTATTATGGTCCTATTGTTTAGGGTGGTTGGCAGATATGCTGTGTGTGCTGAAAATGTGTTGCTGGAAAAGCGCAGCAGGTCAGGCAGCATCCAGGGAACAGGAGAATCGACGTTTCGGGCATAAGCCCTTCTTCAGGAAAGGCTGAAGGAAAGGATATGCTGTGTGTGACAGTCAGGATAGAACAGGGGGGATCAGAGGTGCAGAAAATGGATAAGATCAGCAGGGCCATGGGAATAGCATCACCTTCATTTCTCACTCAGTGTTGACTGTGATTATAAATCCCCTTTCCTTCATCTGGCTTAGAATCCTGCAATTTTATGCGGAACACCAATGTGGGAGTGCCATCAACGTCTAAAGGAGAAGGCCCCAGCAGCAGCTGGGCTGGTAGATTCAGGTCATCGAACATTCCCCTCAGAAAAAACAGTTCTCCATATCTCTGGCTTCATTAGGAGATCCCCTGTATTCCCTAGATCCCTTCTCTCTCGTAAAGGGAACATTTATGCAGCATCCACATTGTCAAGTCCCCTCAGGGTTTTATATGTTTTAGAACATAAAACCTTTTATCCGACTCTAAGATCAAACTAACCTTCATTTTACTAACATTCAAATGCCTTTCCAAGAGTGACTTAAATATCCTTAATGTTTCTGACTCTACTATCACTCCTGGCAGTGCATTCCACACACCCCGCGAGTGTTTATTGACCAATCACGGAACCAAGAGATCCCTCAAGGGGTCGAGATTTTCACCACCACTCTCTGAGTAAAGAACCTACCTCTGACATTTCCCCTAAACCTTCCTCCAGTCACCTTAAAATTACACCCCCTCGTGTTAGCCATTTCCACCATGGGAAAATGTCTCTAACTATTCACTTTGCCTATGCCTCTCATTATCTTGTACACCTTTATCAAGTCACCTCTCATCCTTCTTCATACCAATGAGAAAAGCCCTATCTCCCTTAATCTTTCTTCATAAGCTATTCCCTCCAGTCCAGGCAGCATCTTGGGAAATCTCCTCTGCACCCACTCTAAAGCTTCCACAAGCTTTCTATAATGAGGTGACCAGAACTGAACACAATATTCCAAGTTGGTCTAACCAGGGCTCTATAGAGCTGCAGCATAACCTCATGGCTCTTAAACTCAATCCCCCTGCTAATGAAAAGCAAAACACCATATATCTTCTTAACAACCCTGTCAACTTGAGTGGCAACTTTGAGGGATCTATGGAGATGGACCTCAAGATCCCTCTGTTCCTACACTCTGCCAAGAATCCTGCCTTTATCCCTGTATTCAAATGCAACCTTCCAAAATGAATCACTTCACACTTTTCCAGGTTGAACTCCACTTATCAGCCCAGTTCTGCATCCTGTCAATGTCCCATTGCAACCTACAACAGCCCTCCACACTATCCACAACTCCACCAACCTTGTAATAAAGATTCCTGTCGTTGTCCTAAACTCTAGTGCACAGAGGCTTAACCTGCCCAACCTTATATAAGCTAATCACATGAACCAGAAGAAGGGGTCACAGTCTAAAGATCCAGAATAGGCCATTTAGGACCAAGAGGAATAGAAGTTTCTTCATCCAGAGAGTGGTCAGTCCACGGAATTCTCTGCCACAGGAAGCAATTGAGGTCAAAACATTGAATGTTTTCAAGAACGAGTTAAGTATAGTTCTTCAGGATAAAGGGATCAAAGGATGTGGAGAAAACGTGGAAACACAATATTCAGTTGGATGATCAGCCATGATCATATTGAATGGCAGAGCAGGAATGAAGGGCCAAATGGCCTACTATTTTTTATGTTCCAATGTTAAAGGTGTACATGATATCCAGATATTGTTTCATAAGTGTCGCAAAGCTCCCTGCTTTTATGGTCTATTCATCTTGCAACAGGCACTAACATTCCATTTGCCTCCTCGTCACTTGCTATATCTGCATATTTTAGTTTTTGTGATTTTCATATTCAAAGTCACTGAGATCCCTCACTAACTCTGACTCCTGCAATCTTTCTCCATTGAAATAAAATGCTGATTTTTCTGATCTTCCTGCCAAAGTGGACAAGTTCACGTTTATCCACATTATACTCCATCTGTCAATTTTCTGACCACTTAACAAACAGATTGTTTTGCAGAATCCTTATGCCCTTTTCGCAACCTTCTCTCCTGTTTATCGCTTTGCCATCTACAGCTTTAGCATTTAACTCTTCATCTAAGTCATTGATTGAGATTGTAACTCGTTGAGGCTCAAGCTCTGCTCAGCCTGGCAGTCCTTGCCAACCCGAAAATTTCCTGTCTATCCTAATCTCTGCTTATTTTCAGTCAACCAAATGCATGTTGAAATGTTATTGCCTGATCCAGGACTTTTTAGGCACTTTGGGAAATGTCTTTGGAAATCCAAGAACATCATATCTACAGGTTCCTTTTTTACCACATTGTTTGTTACCACCATAAAGAACATTGACACATTAAGCAACTCTGATATCCTTTTTTACAAAACCATACAGCACAGACCCTTTAGTCCAACTCATCCACGCCGAACATTATCCCAAACTAAACTAGTCCCTTCTGCCTACTCCTGACCCATTTCCGTCCAAACCTTACCTCTGCATGCACTTACCAAAGTGTCTTTTAAACAATGTGACTGTGCCCACATCCACCACTTCCTCAGGAAGTTCATTCCATACACAAACCACTCTCTGTGAAACATTTACCCCTCATGTCTATTTTAAATCTCTCTCCTCTCACCTTAAAAATGTCTTGAAATCCCCCAGCCTGGAGAATGAAATCCTATAATTAACCCTTTCTCCACCCCTCATAATTTTATAAAACCTCCCAACCTTCTACGCACCACTGAAAAAAGTCTCAGGCTTTCTGTATAACTCAAACCTTCCATACCTGGCAACATCCTGGTAAACCTCTTCTCAACCCTCTCTAGCCTGATAATATCCTCACTATAACTGGGCAACCAAACCTGAACACAGTACTCCAGAAGAGGTCTCACCAATGTCTGTACAACCTCAAGAAGACATCCCAACTCCTATACTCAAAGTACTGAGCAATTAAGGTAAGCATATTAAACACATGTTGACTGATCAATTGTATTAAGATTTTGCAAGCATCATGCTATAACCTGCTTAACAATAGATTCCAGTATTTTCCCAATGACACGTGTCAAGCCTACTTGCCTGCAGCTTCCTGCTTCCTGTATCCCTTCTTTCTTGAATATTAGAATTACATTTGCTATTTCCCAATCTGATAAGGGAAATTTTTTGGAAAATCACAATTGCACCAGAGGATTGGTCTGGTCCTCTGAATCCCTAACTTATCCAGTGACATTACCAATAGTTTTATCAGATGTGGGACCAGAGGGTCCCCTGTAGCAAATCTCAGACAGCAAACTCCACAACAAAACACACACACACCCTCACAGGAAGGTGCTGTCTGATCTATGTATAAATAAATCACTACTTTGACCACCAACATTATTACTACCACTGAATCCTTCCAGATTTGTGTTATGGAGCAGTGTTTCTGCACCTTACTGGGACAGAGAGAAGATGGCAAGATGGAAGACGGACAGTGAGAGTGAATGTTTTGTTTTTAACTAGGCTTTTTAAAGAGAGAAAAAGAAATATCACAGCAGTGACCAGACCCTGGAAGAGGCTGCCCGTTGATGTTGTGAATTCAAGTGTTCAGTCAAATGAGTAGTTCTGACATGTGTGAGCTGAATGGTAAGAGGTGAAGAGGAACGGTAGTTGGGTTCCAACATATGGAGAACTATTCAGGTTCTGTGAAGTTCTTCATAATGAATAATGTTAGAAACTGCAGATGGCCACATGATGGCGCTGTTGGTGTGTTAGACACTAAGAAAACCTGGCTGCATTTAGACAGATATTCCTTCCAGCCTCTCATGACCCAGGCTCAACCTCCTTTTCAATACCAGTTGGAAGGTTTAGAATATCCAAATGAAGATAGCTAAGCTAAAGTTAGATTTTTACTTAAATCCAGAAAATGTTACTCTGTAAAAGCTGAAGCGAAGGAAGCAAAAGAAGCAACTTCCTACCCGCTGTATGTTGTGGAAATGTCAAGCACCATCTATGGGAATAAGAATTGAGAGTGATTTTGTAACAGGCCTTTTTTTGTGATTTAGATCAAATAGCTCAGTCAAGTGGAACACTGGACTCAGGCCCAGAAGGTCTCGAGTTCAAATCCCAGCTGTTCTTCTTCAGCCTTTCATCTCCCATGTGGGGGATGGCATGAATGTTATGTCTTCTCTTGTGTAGAGGGAAAACTGGAGGCAGCAGTATTTGAATAGATCTGGCTGCATTTGCAGGACTTCTGAGCAATGGAGTTCAATGACTTACTGATCTTGAGACTGGCCAGTTCTGCAAGGAAACTTTTTTCCCCAGAGGGAAAATCCAGAAATGGTTCTTCATGTTGAAGTACAGAAGACAAGCCTTGAAGGAGATCACTGGGGCCTTGATAGAGATCTTTGTATCATCTTCAGCCACAGGCAAGGTTTCAGACTATTGGAGAATAGCCAAAGTTTGTTCCTTTGTTTAAAAAAGGCAACTGGATTAATCCTGGAAATTAGAAGGCAGTGAGCCTTACAACAGTGAAAGATTCTTAGGGACAGGATTTACTTGCATTTGGAAAACAATGGACTTATTAGGAATGAGGTTTCTAAATTCTTGGAAGAGCAGGGTCGGATTAGAACAAGTCAACATGGATTTAGTAAGGGGAGGTCTTGCCTGACAAACCTGTTGGAATTCTTTGAAGAGGTGACAAGTAGGTTAGACCAGGGAAACCCAGTGGATGTGGTCTACCTAGACTTCCAAAAGGCCTTTGAGAAGGTGCCACACGGGAGGCTGCTGAGCAAGGTGAGGACCCATGGTGTTCGAGGTGAACTACTGGTATGGATTGAGGATTGGCTGTCTGACAGAAGGCAGAGAGTTGGGATAAAAGGTTCTTTTTCGGAATGGCAGCCGGTGACAAGCGGTGTCCCACAGGGTTCAGTGTTGGGGCCGCAGCTGTTCACGTTATATATTAATGATCTGGATAAAGGGACTGAAGGCATTCTCACGAAGTTTGCCGATGATACAAAGTTAGGAGGACAGGCAGGTAGTACTGAGGAAGTGGGGAGGCTGCAAAAGCATCTAGACAGTTTGGGAGAGTGGTCCAGGAAATGGCTGATGGAATTCAATGTGAGCAAATGCGAGGTCTTGCACTTTGGAAGAAAGAATACAAGCATGGACTACTTTCTAAATGGTGAGAAAATTCATAAAGCCAAAGCACAGAGGGATCTGGGAGTGCTAGTCGAAGATTCTCTAAAGGTATTTTCCAGTGCGAGCCGCAGCGAAGGTAAGACCGTTTGGTTTTAAAAGTGCTTACCGGTATCGGGCAGCGGTGTTTTTTTTTCTCTTTCACTCTCTCTTCACAGAAAGAGCGGGAGCACCAGGGGGAAGTGACGACGACCAGAGGGGCAGCCGGGAAGGAAAGCGGTGAGTATTTATACTCACCCTTCGAGGCGGTCGGTCATTTCCAGTGCGAGCAGCAGCGAAGGTAAGACCGTTTGGTTTTAAAAGTGCTTACCGGTAGCGGGCAGCGGTGTTTTTTTTTCTCTTTCACTCTCTCTTCACAGAAAGAGCGGGAGCACCAGGGGGAAGTGACGACGACCAGAGGGGCAGCCGGGAAGGAAAGCGGTGAGCATTTATACTCACCCTTCGAGGCGGTCGGTCATTTCCAGTGCGAGCAGCAGCGAAGGTAAGACCGTTTGGTTTTAAAAGTGCTTACCAGTAGCGGGCAGCAGTGTTTTTTTTTTCTCTTTCACTCTCTCTTCACAGAAAGAGCGGGAGCACCAGGGGGAAGTGACGATGACCAGAGGGGCAGCCGAGACCCGGAAGCAGTTAGTGTAAGCTTACCTGGGTAGGTTTTTTCCCCCTTCAAAAGCGCGAAGGAGAGGAACCCGAGGCACTACACGGGTAGTGCCTCCCACCCGCCCTCCTCCTCTAACCTAATAATAACACCTGTTTTGGTAAGTAGGTAAGTGCTGAATTTTGCTTGTTGTATTCTTTAGACCCAGTTTTTTTTTTAAATAAAAGTTAGCTTCAGAGGGATGGCAGTGAAGGCAGTGCAATGTTCCTCCTGCAACATGTATGAGGTGAGGGATGCCATCGACGTCCCTGCCGATTACACTTGCAGGAAGTGCACCCATCTCCAGCTCCTCCAAGACCGTGTTAGGGAACTGGAGCTGGAGTTGGATGAACTTCGGATCATTCGGGAGGCAGAGGGGGTCATAGATCAGAGTTATAGGGAGGTATTAACTCCAAAGATGGCAGATAGATGGGTGACAGTGAGGGGGACTGGGAGGAAGCAGCCAGTGCAGGGACCCCCTGCGGCCGTTCCCCTCAAGAACAAGTATACCGTTTTGGATACTTGTGGGGGGGATGACTTACCAGGGGTAAGTAACGGGGCTCAGGTCTCTAGCACGGAGCCTGTCCCCGTTACTCAGAAGGGAAGGGTGAAGAAGAGCAGAGCAGTAGTAATTGGGGACTCGAAAGTTAGGGGCACAGATAGGCGGTTTTGTGGGAATGAGAGAGACTCACGTTTGGTATGTTGCCTCCCAGGTGCAAGGGTATGTGATGTCTCTGATCGTGTTTTCCGGGTCCTGGAGGGGGAGGGGGAGCAGCCCGAAGTCGTGGTCCATATTGGCACCAACGACATAGGTAGGAGGAGTGCCGAGGATGTTAGACAGGCTTTCAGGGAGCTAGGTTGGAAGCTCAGAGTTAGAATGAACAGAGTTGTTGTCTCTGGTTTGTTACCCATGCCACGTGATAGAGATTCGAGGAATAGGGAAAGAGAACACTTAAATGCGTGGCTACAGGGATGGTGCAGGAGGGAGGGATTCCGGTTTTTGGATAACTGGGGTTCTTTCTGGGGACGGTGGGACCTCTATAAACAGGATGGTCTACACCTGAACCTGAGGGGCACCAGTATCCTTGGGGGGAGGTTTGCTAGTGCTCTTGGGGGGGGTTTAAACTAACTCTGCAGGGGCATGGGAACCCAGATTGTAGCTTCAGGGTGCAGGGCCTGGAGTGTAGGGAGGTTAGGAACATGGCATCAATTTCCAAGGAGGGTGTCTGTAAACAGGAAAGTGGCTTGAAGTGTGTATACTTCAATGCAAGAAGTATACGAAATAAGGTAGGTGAACTTGCAGCGTGGGTTGGTACCTGGGACTTCGATGTTGTGGCTATTACGGAGACATGGCTAGAACAGGGACAGGATTGGCTGTTGCAGGTTCCAGGATTTAAATGTTTTAGTAGGGTCAGAGGTGGGGGTAAAAGAGGGGGAGGTGTGGCATTGCTTGTCAAAGATAGTATTACAGTGGTGGAAAGGACGATGGATGAGGACTTGCCATCTGAGGTAGTTTGGGCTGAGGTTAGGAATTGGAAAGGTGAGGTCACCCTGTTAGGAGTCTTTTACAGGCCTCCTAATAGTCCTAGAATCATTGAAGAAAGGATAGGGAAGGTGATTCAGGAGATGAGTGACAGTAATAGGGTGGTTGTTATGGGGGACTTTAACTTTCCTGATATTGATTGGGAAAGCTATAGCTCAAGTTTGTTAGATGGGTCAGTGTTTGTTCAATGTGTGCAGGAGAGTTTCCTGACACAATATGTAGACAGGCCAACAAAAGGTGAGGCCATACTGGATTTGGTTCTGGGTAACGAACCAGGCCAGGTGTTAGAATTAGAGGTAGGTGAGCACTTTGGGGATAGTGACCATAATTCGTTGATTTTTACTCTCGTGATGGAGAGGGATAAGTGTGTACTACAGGGCAAGAGTTATAGCTGGGGTCAGGGAAATTATGATGCGGTGAGGCATGACTTAGGATGTGTGGCTTGGAAAAGTAGACTCCAAGGCAAGAGTGTAAATGATATGTGGAGCTTGTTCAAGGAGCAACTATTGAGTGTCCTTGATAATTATGTACCTGTCAGGCAGGGAGGAAAGGGTCGTGCGAGGGAGCCGTGGTTTAATAAGGAATTGGAATCCCTTGTTAAATGGAAGAGGGCGGCCTATCTCAAGATGAGACGTGAAGGTTCAATTGGGGCGATTGAGAGTTATAGGGTAGCCAGGAAGGACCTGAAGAGAGAGCTAAGAGCAGCAAGGAGGAGACATGAAAGGTCCTTAGTCGGTAGGATTAGGGAAAACCCTAAGGCTTTCTATAGGTATGTTAGGAATAAAAGAATGACTAGGGTAAGAATAGGTCCAGTCAAGGATAGTAGTGGGAAGTTGCATGTGGAGGCGGAAGAGATTGGGGAGACACTGAATGAATACTTTTCTTCAGTATTTACTCAGGAACAGGGCATTGTCGTCGATGTGAATACTGAGTCACAAATAAGTAGAATGGATGGCTTTGAGGTATGTAGAGAAGAGGTGTTGGAAATCCTGGAAAAGGTGAAAATAGATAAGTCCCCTGGGCCTGATGGCATTTATCCTAGGATTCTCTGGGAAGCAAGGGAGGAGATTGCAGAGCCATTGGCCTTGATTTTTATGTCCTCTTTGTCTACAGGAGTAGTGCCAGAAGACTGGAGGATAGCAAATGTGGTTCCCTTGTTCAAAAAGGGGAGTAGGGATAACCCTAGTAACTATAGGCCGGTGAGTCTCACTTCTGTTGTGGGCAAAGTCTTAGAGAGAATTGTAAGGGATAGGATTTATGCACATCTGGATAGGAATAATGTGATCAAGGATAGTCAGCATGGTTTTGTGAAGGGCAGGTCGTGCCTCACAAACCTTATTGAATTCTTTGAAAAGGTGACGAAGGAGGTTGATGAGGGGAAAGCGGTAGATGTGGTATATATGGATTTTAGTAAGGCGTTTGATAAGGTTCCCCATGGTAGGCTACTGCAGAAAATACGGAGATATGGCATTGAGGGTGAGTTGGAGGTTTGGATTAGGAATTGGCTGGATGGAAGAAGACAGAGGGTAGTAGTTGATGGCAAAGTTTCTTCATGGAGTGCCGTCACTAGCGGTGTTCCGCAAGGATCTGTTTTGGGACCATTGCTGTTTGTCATTTTTATAAATGACCTGGAAGAGGGGTTAGAAGGTTGGGTGAGCAAGTTTGCGGATGATACGAAAGTCGGAGGAGTTGTTGACAGTGAGGAAGGATGTGGCAGGTTACAGCAGGATATAGAGAAGCTGCAGAGCTGGGCAGAAAGGTGGCAAATGGAATTCAATGCAGCTAAGTGTGAGGTGATTCACTTTGGGAAGAATAACAAAAAGATGGGGTACTGGGCTAATGGTCGGATACTTGGTAGTGTGGATGAGCAGAGGGATCTTGGTGTCCATGTACACAGATCTCTGAAAGTTGCCACCCAGGTAAATAGTGCAGTGAGGAAGGCATATGGCGTACTGGCTTTTATTGGTAGAGGAATTGAGTTCCGGAGTCCTGAGGTCATGATGCAGTTGTATAAGACTCTGGTGCGGCCGCATCTGGAATATTGTGTGCAGTTTTGGTCGCCATACTATAGGAAGGATGTGGAGGCACTGGAACGGGTGCAGAGGAGGTTTACCAGGATGTTGCCTGGTATGGAAGGAAGATCGTATGAGGAAAGACTGAGACACTTGGGGCTGTTTTCATTAGAGAAAAGAAGGTTTAGGGGTGACTTGATTGAGGTGTACAAGATGATTAGGGGGTTAGATAGGGTTGACAGTGTGAACCTTTTCCCGCGTATGGAGTCGGGTATTACAAGGGGGCATAGCTTTAAATTAAGGGGGGGTAGATATAGGACTGAAGTTAGGGGTAGGTTCTTCACTCAGCGAGTCGTAAGTTCATGGAATGCCCTGCCAGTAGCAGTGGTGGACTCTCCCTCTTTATGGGCATTTAAGCGGGCATTGGATAGGTATATGGAGGATAGTGGGTTAGTATAGGTTAGGTGGGCTTGGATCGGCGCAACATCGAGGGCCAAAGGGCCTGTACTGCGCTGTATTCTTCTATGTTCTATGTTCTATGTTCTATGTAAACATGCAGGCTGAGTCCGTGATTAAGAAAGCGAATGCAATGTTGTCATTTATCTCAAGAGGGTTGGAATATAAAATGGTGGAGTGGACTCGATGGACCGAATGGCCTTACTTCCACTCCTATGTCTTATGGTCTTATGGAATAGTCAGCATGGCTTTATGTGGGGGAGGTCTTGTCTCACAAACTTGATTAAAATTTTTGAGCAAGTGCCAATGATGATTGATGAGGGTAGGACAGTGGAGTTGTCCACATGGACTTTACTAAGGTCCCACATGGTAAGCTGATTCAGATTGGGATCCACAGTGAGTTGGTAAATTAGAAACAAAATTGGCTTGGTCATGGAGGACAGAGGGTAGAACATAGAACAATACAGCACAGAACAGGCCCTTCGGCCCACGATGTTGTGCCGAACATTTGTCCTAGCTTAAGCACCTATCCATGTACCTATCCAATTGCTGCTTAAAGGTCACCAATGATTCTGACTTTACCACTCCCACAGGCAGCGCATTCCATGCCCCCACCACTCTCTGGGTAAAGGACCTACCCCTGACATCCCCCCTATACCTTCCACCCTTCACCTTAAATTTATGTCCCTTTATAACACTCTGTTGTACCCGGGGAAAAAGTCTCTGATTGTCTACTCTATCTATTCCCCTGATCATCTTATAAACCTCTATCAAGTCACCCCTCATCCTTCGCCGTTCCAATGAGAAAAGGCCTAGCCCTCTAAACCTATCCTCGTACGACCTATTCTCCATTCCAGGCAACATCCTGGTAAATCTCCTCTGCATCCTCTCCAAAGCTTCCACATCTTTCCTAAAATGAGGCAACCAGAACTGCACACAGTACTCCAAATGTGGCCTTAACAAGGTCCTATACAGCTGCAACATCACCTCACAACTCTTGAATTCAATCCCTCTACTAATGAACGCTAATACACCATCCACCATCTTGCAAGTACTATCCACCTGAGTGGCAACTTTCAAAGATCTATGAACATAGACCCCAAGATCCCTCTGTTCCTCCACCTCACTAAGAACCCTACCGTTAACCCTATATTCCGCATTCTTATTTGTCCTTCCAAAATGGACAACCTCACACTTGACAGGGTTGAACTCCATCTGCCACTCCTCAGCCCAGCTCTGCATCATATCTAAGTCCCTTTGCAGCCAACAACAGCCCTCCTCACTATCCACAACTCCACCAATCTTCGTATCGTCTGCAAATTTACTGACCCACCCTTCGAGTCCCTCTTCCAAGTCATTAATAAACATTACAAACAGCAGAGGATCCAGAACTGATCCCTGCAGAACTCCACTTGTAACTGGGCGCCAGACTGAATATTTACCATCTACCACCACTCTCTGACTTCAACCAGTTAGCCAGTTCTCTATCCAACTGGCCAAACTTGCCACTATCCGATGCCTCCTGACTTTCCGCATAAGCCTACCATGGGGAACCTTATCAAATGCCTTACTAAAATCCATGTACACTACGTCCACTGCTCTACCCTCATCCACATGCTTGGTCACCTCCTCAAAGAATTCAATAAGACTTGTAAGGTAAGACCTACCCCTCACAAATCCGTGCTGGCTGTCCCTAATCAAGCAGTGTCTTTCCAGATACTCATAAATCCTATCCCTCAGTACCCTTTCCATTACTTTGCCTACCACAGAAGTAGGACTAACTGGCCTATAATTCCCGGGGTTATCCCTATTCCCTTTTTTGAATAGGGGCACAACATTCGCCACTCTCCAGTCCCCTGGCACCACTCCTATTGACAGTGAAGACGAAAAGATCAAAGCCAACGGTTCTGCAATTTCCTCTCTTGCTTCTCACATAATCCTAGGATATATCCCGTCAGGCCCGGGGGACTTGTCTATCCTCAAGTTATTCAAAATGTCCAACACATCTTCCTTCCTAACAAGTATCTCCTCTAGCTTACCAGTCCTTTTCATACTCTCCTCTTCAACAATACGGTCCCTCTCATTTGTAAATACTGAAGAAAAGTACTCATTCAAGACCTCTCCTATCTCTTCCAACTCAATACACAATCTCCCACTACTGTCCTTGATCGGACCTACCCTCGTTCTCGTCATTCTCATGTTTCTCACATACGCATAAAATGCCTTTGGGTTATCCTTGATACTACCCGCCAAAGATTTTTCATGCCCTCTCTTAGCTCTCCTAATCCCTTTCTTCAGCTCCCTCCTGGCTATCCTGTATCCCTCCACTGCTCTGTCTGAATCTTGTTTCCTCAACCTTATGTAAGCCCCCTTCTTCCTCCTTACAAGATATTCAACCTCCCTCATCAACCAAGGTTCCCTCACACGACCATCTCTTTCCTGCCTGACAGGTACATACATATCAAGGACACGTCGTATCTGTTCCTTGAAAAAGTTCCACATTTCCACGACATCCTTCCCCGACAGCCTATGCTCCCAACTTATGCTCCTCAGATCCTGTCTTACAGCATCATAATTAACCTTCCCCCAATTGTAAAACCTGCCCTGTTGCACGCACCTATCTCTCTCCATAACCAAGGTGAAAGTCACAGAATTGTGGTCACCATCACCAAAATGCTCACCCACTAACAAGCCCATCACTTGTCCCGGTTCGTTACCAAGTACCAAATCCAATATGGCCTCCCCTCTGGTCGGACAATCTACATACTGAGTTAGAAAAGCTTCCTTGACACACTGCACAAACACCGCCCCGTCCAATCTACTTGATCTAAAGAGTTTCCAATCAATATTTGGGAAGTTGAAATCACCCATGACTACTACCCTGTGGCTTCTGCACCTTTCCAAAATCTGTTTCCCAATCTGTTTCTCCACATCTCTGCTGCTATTGGGGGGCCTATAGTAAACACCCAACAAGGTGACTGCACCTTTCCTATTTCTGACTTCAGCCCATACTACCTCCAAAGGCAGATCCCCCTCGAACTGCCTTTCTGCAGCCGTTATACCATTTCTAATTAGCAACGCCACCCCCCCCCTCCTTTTTTACCACCCCCCCAATCTTACTGAAACATCTGTAACCAGGAACCTCCAACAACCATTCCTGTCCCTCTTCTATCCACGTTTCCGTGATGGCCACAACATCGTAGTCCCAGGTACCGATCCACGCCTTAAGTTCACCCACCTTATTTCTGATACTCCTTACATTGAAGTATACACACTTGAGACCATCTCTGTGTCTGCAAGTATTCCCTGTCAGTGCTACCTTCTTCACAGCCTCCCTACATTCTTGGACATCCTGACAAACAGCTAGCCTATTTGCTGGACTACAAGTCCGGATCCCATCCCCCTGCCAAATTAGTTTAAACGCCCCCCGAAGATAGCTAGCAAACCTACCCCCCAGGATATTGGTGCCCTTCTGGTTCAGGTGCAACCCGTCCTGCTTGTACAGGTCCCACCTTCCCCAGAATGCAGTCCAATTGTCCAAATACCTGAAGCCCTCCCTCCTACACCATCCTTGCAGCCACATGTTCAACTGCACTCTCTCCCTATTCCTTGCCTCACTGTCACGTGGCACCGGCAACAACCCAGAGATGACAGCTCTGTCCGTCCTAGCTTTTAGCTTCCAGCCTAACTCCCTGAGCTCCTGAATGACCTCCCCACCCCTCTTCCTACCTATGTCGTTGGTGCCAATGTGCATCACGACTTCTGGCTGCACACCCTCCCCCTTAAGGATTCTGAAGACACGGTCTGAGACGTCTCGGACCCTGGCACCCGGGAGGCAACAAACCATCCGAGATCCTCGCCCATGTCCACAGAACCGCCTGTCCGTCCCTCTAACTAAAGAGTCTCCTATAACTAGCGCTCTCCACCTCTCCCCCTTTCCCTTCTGAGTCTCAGAGCCGGACCTTGTGCCAGAGACCCGGTCACTGCAGCTTTCCTCTGCTAGGCTGTCCCCCCCACCAGTATCCAAAGCGGTATACTTATTGTTGAGGGGAACGACCACAGGGGATCCCTGCACTGCCTGCTTCCTCCCCTTCCCACCTCTAACTGTTACCTAGCTACCTCTGTTCTCTGGCATAACTATGTTCCTGTAGCTTCTATCTATCACCCTCTCAGCCTCTTGAATAATCCTCAGTTCATCCAACTCCAGCTCCAGTTCCCTAACGCGATCTGTGAGGAGCTGGAGCTGGCTGCACTTCCTGCAGGTGAAGTCGGCAGGACATCGGTGGTCACCCCTACCTCAAACATCCTGCAGAAGGAACATTCCACTGCCTGCACTGCCATAACTCTACACTTAGTCTCCAAAACAAGAACACTGAGGAGCTTACCTGTTCAGCCGACTGAGTCCGTTTTTTTAGGTTAGAGGAGGAGGGAGGGTGGGAGACACTACACATGTTCCTTCTCCACTCAAACTTCTTACCTTCCCAGAAGCCTCTGTTGACAACTTCCGGGTTCCCGCTCCTAATTGAAAAAAAACCACAGACTGCGAAAAGAAAAACGTTAATTTAAACTGGTCTCCGCTTACATTCCGGCTCCCCTCTCTGTGCGCCCGCTGTAGCACTAAGGGTAGTTGTGGAGGGTTGCTTTTCTGACTGAAGATCCATGACCACATGGTGCTTCACAAGGATCAATGCTGCGACTACTTTCATTGTAATATATAGATTAGATTTCCTACAGTGTGGAAACAGGCCCTTCGGCCCAACCAGTCCACACTGACCCGCCGAAGATTAACACACCCAGACCCATTTCCCTCTGACTAATGCACCTAACACTACGGGCAATTTAGCGTGGCCAATTCACCTGACCCGCACATCTTTGGACCATAGGAGGAAACCAGAGCACCCAGAGGAAACCCCTACAGACAAAGGGAGAATGTGTAAACTCCACACAGACAGTTGCCCGAGGCTGGAATCGAACCTGGACCCTCGTGCTGTGAGGCAGTAGTGCTAACCACTGAGCCACCATGCCACCCCCTAATAGATATGATTTGGATGAAAATGTAGGTGGTCCGATTAGTAAATTTGCAGACAACACAAAATTTAGTGGAATTGAGCACAATGAGGAAAGTTGTCAAAGGATCCAGCGGGTTATGGATCAATTGGAAAATTGAGCAAACAAAATGGCAGATGGAGTTTTGTCTGGACAAGTGTGAGGTGATACATTTTAGGAGTTCAAATGCAGGAGGTCAAATGGCACAACAGATGGAAGCATCAATATACAGAGGCATCTCAGGGTCAAAGGCTATAACTCAGTGAAAGTGGCAATACAAGTGGATAAGTGGTAAAAATAAAGCATGCTTGCCTTTATTGGTCTGGGTATTGAGCATAAAAGTTGGCAGCTGTACAAAACTTTAGTTAGGGCACATCTGGAGTATTTGTGTAGTTCTGGTTGACATATTATAGGAAGAAAGTGGAGGCTTTGCGCAAAAGATGTTTACCAAGATGTTGCTTGTTTTGGAGTGTATTAGCTGTAAAGAGAGGTTGGACAGACTTGGATTGTTTTCAATGAAGCAACGAAAGCTGATGAGACCTGATAGAAATTTATAAAATTATAAGAGGCACGGATAGGATGGATAGTCTTTATTCTCGGGTAGAAATGTCAAATACTGGATGACTTAGGTTTAAGGTAAGAGGCAAAACATTTAAAGGGAATGTGCAAGGCAAGTCTTTTACCAAGAGGATGGTAGAAGCTGTCAGGGCAGATGGAGGAGTAGATACAATAGCAATGTTTAAGAGGTACTTAGACAGACACCTGAACAGGCAGTGAACAGAGTAATAGAGTCCATGTGCAGGCAGAGTTTAGATTAGTTTAGAATGGCATCATGATGGGTAAAGAAATCATGGCTGAAAGGCCTGTTTCTGGGCTGCAGTGTTCAATATGAAAGGTCTGTTTCTGGGCTGTTGTGTTCTATATGATGGGCCTGTTTCTGGGCTGTAGTGTTCTATATGAAGGGCCTGTTTCTGGGCTGCAGTGTTCTATAAGAAGGGCCTGTTTCTGGGCTGCAGTGTTCTACATGAAGGGCCTGTTTCTGGGCTGCAGTGTTCGAGAAGAAGGACCTGTTTCTGGGCTGTAGTGTTCTATATGAAGGGCCTGTTTCTGGGCTGCAGTTTTCTATATGAAGGGCCTGTAACAGGGCTGCACTGTTCTATATGAAGGGCCTGTTTCTGGGCTGTAGTGTTCTATAAGACGGACCTGTTTCTGGGCTGTAGTGTTCTATAAGAAGGGTCTGTTTCTGGGCTGCAGTGTTGTATAAGAAGGGCCTGTTTCGGGGCTGCAGTGTTCTATATGAAAGGCCTGTTTCTGGGCTGTAGTGTTCTATATGAAACGCCTGTTTCTGGGCTGTAGTGTTCTATATGAAAGGCCTGTATCTGGGCTGCAGTGTTCTATATGAAGGGTCTGTTTCTGGGCTGTAGTGTTCTATATGAAGGGTCTGTTTCTGGGCTGTAGTGTTCTATATGATGGGCCTGTTTCTGGGCTGCAGTGTTCTATATGAAAGGCCTGTTTCTGGGTTGCAGTGTTCTATATGAAAGGCCTGTTTCTGGGCTGCAGTGTTCTATATGAAAGGCCTGTTTCTGGGCTGCAGTGTTCCATATGAAAGGCCTGTATCTGGGCTGCAGTGTTCTATATGAAAGGCCTGTTTCTGGACTGCAGTGTTCTATATGATGGGCCTGTTTCTGGGCTGTAGTGTTCTATATGAAGGGCCTGTTTCTGGGCTGCAGTATTCTATATGAAAGGCCTGTTTCTGGTCTGCAGTGTTCTATATGAAAGGCTTATATCTGGGCTGCAGTGTTCTATATGAAAGGCCTGTTTCTGGGCTGCAGTGTTCTATATGAAAGCCCTGTTTCTAGGCTGCAGTGTTCTACATGAAGGGCCTGTTTCTAGGCTGCAGTGTTCTATATGATGGGCCTGTTTCTGGGCTGCAGTGTTCTATATGAAGGGCCTGTTTCTGGGCTGCAGTGTTTTATATGATGGGCCTGTTTCTGGGCTGCAGTGTTCTATATGAAAGGCCTGTTTCTGGGCTGTAGTGTTCTATATGAAGGGCCTGTTTCTGGGCTGCAGTGTTCGATATGAAGGGCCTGTTTCTAGGCTGCAGTGTTCTATATGAATTGCCTGTTTCTAGGCTGCAGTGTTCTATATGATGGGCCTGTTTCTGGGCTGCAGTGTTCTATATGAAGGGTCTGTTTCTAGGCTGCAGTGTTCTATATGATGGGCCTGTTTCTGGGCTGCAGTGTTCTATATGATGGGCCTGTTTCTGGGCTGCAGTGTTCTATATGATGGGCCTGTTTCTGGGCTGTTGTGTTCTATATGAAAGGCCTGTTTCTGGGCTGTAGTGTTCTATATGAAGGGCCTGTTTCTGGGCTGCAGTGTTCGATATGAAGGGCCTGTTTCTAGGCTGCAGTGTTCTATATGAATTGCCTGTTTCTAGGCTGCAGTGTTCTATATGATGGGCCTGTTTCTGGGCTGCAGTGTTCTATATGAAGGGTCTGTTTCTAGGCTGCAGTGTTCTATATGAATTGCCTGTTTCGAGGCTGCAGTGTTCTATATGATGGGCCTGTTTCTGGGCTGCAGTGTTCTATATGAAGGGTCTGTTTCTAGGCTGCAGTGTTCCATATGAAGGGCCTGTTTCTGGGCTGCAGTGTTCTATATGATGGGCCTGTTTCTGGGCTGTTGTGTTCTATATGAAAGGCCTGTTTCTGGGCTGCAGTGTTCTATATGATGGGCCTGTTTCTGGGCTGCAGTGTTCTATATGAAAGCCCTGTTTCTAGGCTGCAGTGTTCTACATGAAGGGCCTGTTTCTAGGCTGCAGTGTTCTATATGATGGGCCTGTTTCTGGGCTGTAGTGTTCTATATGAAGGGCCTGTTTCTGGGCTGCAGTGTTCTATATGATGGGCCTGTTTCTGGGCTGCAGTGTTCTATATGAAAGGCCTGTTTCTAGGCTGCAGTCTTCTATATGAAAGGCCTGTTTCTGGGCTGTAGTGTTCTATATGAAAGGCCTGTTTCTGGGCTGCAGTGTTCTATATGAAAGGCCTGTTTCTGGGCTGTTGTGTTCTATAAGAAGGGCCTGTTTCTGGTCTGCAGTGTTCTCTATGAAGGGCCTGTTTCTGGGCTGCAGTGCTCTATATGAAGGGCCTGTTTCTGGGCTGTAGTGTTCTATATGAAGGGCCTGTTTCTAGGCTGCAGTGTTCTATATGAAGGGCCTGTTTCTGGGCTGTAGTGTTCTATATGATGGGCCTGTTTATGGGCTGCACTGTTCTATATGAAAGGCCTGTATCTGGGCTGCACTGTTCTATAAGAAGGACCTGTATCTGGGCTGCAGTGTTCTATATGAAAGGCCTGTTTCTGGGCTGCACTGTCTATAAGAAGGACCTGTATCTGGGCTGCAGTGTTCTGTGTGAACGGTCTGTTTCTGGGCTGCAGTGTTCTATATGATGGGCCTGTATCTGGGCTGCAGTGTTCTATATGAAAGGCCTGTATCTGGGCTGCAGTGTTCTATATGAAAGGCCTGTTTCTAGGGTGGAGTGTTCTATATGAAGGGCCTGTATCTTGGCTGCAGTGTTCTATATGAAAGGCCTGTATCTGGGCTGCAGTGTTCTATATGAAAGGCCTGTATCTAGGCTGCAGTGTTCTATATGAAAGGCCTGTTTCTGGGCTGTTGTGTTCTATATGAAAGGCCTGTTTCTGGGCTGCAGTGTTCTATATGAAAGGCCTGTTTCTGGGCTGCAGTGTTCTGTATGAAAGGTCTGTTTCTGGGCTGCAGTGTTCTATATGAAAGGCCTGTATCTAGGCTGCAGTGTTCTATATGAAAGGCCTGTTTCTAGGGTGGAGTGTTCTATATGAAGGGCCTGTATCTGGGCTGCAGTGTTCTATATGAAAGGCCTGTATCTGGGCTGTAGTGTTCTATAAGAAGGACCTGTTTCTGGGCTGTAGTGTTCTATATGAAAGGCCTGTTTCTGGGCTGCAGTGTTCTATATGAAAGGCCTGTATCTGGGCTGTAGTGTTCTATAAGAAGGACCTGTTTCTGGGCTGTAGTGTTCTATATGAAAGGCCTGTTTCTGGGCTGCAGTGTTCTATAAGAAGGACGTGTATCTGGGCTGCAGTGTTCTATATGAAGGGCCTGTTTCTGGGCTGTAGTGTTCTATATGATGGGCCTGTTTCTGGGCTGCAGTGTTCTATATGAAAGGCCTGTTTCTGGGTTGCAGTGTTCTATATGAAAGGCCTGTTTCTGGGCTGCAGTGTTCTATATGAAAGGCCTGTTTCTGGGCTGCAGTGTTCCATATGAAAGGTCTGTATCTGGGCTGCAGTGTTCTATATGAAAGTACTGTTTCTGGACTGCAGTGTTCTATATGATGGGCCTGTTTCTGGGCTGTAGTGTTCTATATGAAGGGCCTGTTTCTGGGCTGCAGTGTTCTATATGAAAGGCCTGTTTCTGGTCTGCAGTGTTCTATATGAAAGGCTTATATCTGGGCTGCAGTGTTCTATATGAAAGGCCTGTTTCTGGGCTGTTGTGTTCTATATGAAAGGCTTGTTTCTGGGCTGTTGTGTTCTATATGAAAGGCCTGTTTCTGGGCTGCAGTGTTCTCTATGATGGGCCTGTTTCTGGGCTGTTGTGTTCTATATGAAAGGCTTGTTTCTGGGCTGTAGTGTTCTATATGAAGGGCCTGTTTCTGGGCTGCAGTGTTTTATATGATGGGCCTGTTTCTGGGTTGTTGTGTTCTATATGAAAGGCCTGTTTCTGGGCTGCAGTGTTCTATATGATGGGCCTGTTTCTGGGCTGCAGTGTTCTATATGAAAGCCCTGTTTCTAGGCTGCAGTTCTATATGAAAGGCCTGTTTCTAGGCTGCAGTGTTCTATATGATGGGCCTGTTTCTGGGCTGTAGTGTTCTATATGAAGGGCCTGTTTCTGGGCTGCAGTGTTCTATATGATGGGCCTGTTTCTGGGCTGTAGTGTTCTATATGAAAAGCCTGTTTCTGGGCTGCAGTGTTCTGTATGAAAGGTCTGTTTCTGGGCTGCAGTGTTCTATATGAAGGGCCTGTTACTGGTCTGCAGTGTTCTATATGAAAGGCCTGTATCTAGGCTGCAGTGTTCGATATGAAAGGTCAGTTTCTGGGCTGCAGTGTTCTATATGAAGGGCCTGTATCTGGGCTGCAGTGTTCTATATGAAAGGCCTGTATCTGGGCTGTAGTGTTCTATAAGAAGGACCTGTTTCTGGGCTGTAGTGTTCTATATGAAAGGCCTGTTTCTGGGCTGCAGTGTTCTATATGAAAGGCCTGTATCTGGGCTGTAGTGTTCTATAAGAAGGACCTGTTTCTGGGCTGTAGTGTTCTATATGAAAGGCCTGTTTCTGGGCTGCAGTGTTCTATAAGAAGGACGTGTATCTGGGCTGCAGTGTTCTATATGAAGGGCCTGTTTCTGGGCTGTAGTGTTCTATATGATGGGCCTGTTTCTGGGCTGCAGTGTTCTATATGAAAGGCCTGTTTCTGGGTTGCAGTGTTCTATATGAAAGGCCTGTTTCTGGGCTGCAGTGTTCTATATGAAAGGCCTGTTTCTGGGCTGCAGTGTTCCATATGAAAGGTCTGTATCTGGGCTGCAGTGTTCTATATGAAAGTACTGTTTCTGGACTGCAGTGTTCTATATGATGGGCCTGTTTCTGGGCTGTAGTGTTCTATATGAAGGGCCTGTTTCTGGGCTGCAGTGTTCTATATGAAAGGCCTGTTTCTGGTCTGCAGTGTTCTATATGAAAGGCTTATATCTGGGCTGCAGTGTTCTATATGAAAGGCCTGTTTCTGGGCTGTTGTGTTCTATATGAAAGGCTTGTTTCTGGGCTGTTGTGTTCTATATGAAAGGCCTGTTTCTGGGCTGCAGTGTTCTCTATGATGGGCCTGTTTCTGGGCTGTTGTGTTCTGTATGAAAGGCTTGTTTCTGGGCTGTAGTGTTCTATATGAAGGGCCTGTTTCTGGGCTGCAGTGTTTTATATGATGGGCCTGTTTCTGGGTTGTTGTGTTCTATATGAAAGGCCTGTTTCTGGGCTGCAGTGTTCTATATGATGGGCCTGTTTCTGGGCTGCAGTGTTCTATATGAAAGCCCTGTTTCTAGGCTGCAGTTCTATATGAAAGGCCTGTTTCTAGGCTGCAGTGTTCTATATGATGGGCCTGTTTCTGGGCTGTAGTGTTCTATATGAAGGGCCTGTTTCTGGGCTGCAGTGTTCTATATGATGGGCCTGTTTCTGGGCTGTAGTGTTCTATATGAAAAGCCTGTTTCTGGGCTGCAGTGTTCTATATGAAAGGCCTGTTTCTGGGCTGTTGTGTTCTATAAGAAGGGCCTGTTTCTGGTCTGCAGTGTTCTCTATGAAGGGGCTGTTTCTGGGCTGCAGTGTTCTATATGAAGGGCCTGTTTCTGGGCTGTAGTGTTCTATATGAAGGGCCTGTTTCTGGGCTGCAGTGTTCTATATGAAGGGCCTGTTTCTGGGCTGTAGTGTTCTATATGATGGGCCTGTTTATTGGCTGCACTGTTCTATATGAAAGGCCTGTATCTGGGCTGCACTGTTCTATAAGAAGGACCTGTATCTGGGCTGCAGTGTTCTATATGAAAGGCCTGTTTCTGGGCTGCACTGTCTATAAGAAGGACCTGTATCTGGGCTGCAGTGTTCTGTGTGAAAGGTCTGTGTCTGGGCTGCAGTGTTCTATATGATGGGCCTGTATCTGGGCTGCAGTGTTCTATATGAAAGGCCTGTATCTGGGCTGCAGTGTTCTATATGAAAGGCCTGTTTCTAGGGTGGAGTGTTCTATATGAAGGGCCTGTATCTGGGCTGCAGTGTTCTATATGAAAGGTCTGTATCTGGGCTGCAGTGTTCTATATGAAAGGCCTGTATCTAGGCTGCAGTGTTCTATATGAAAGGCCTGTTTCTGGGCAGTTGTGTTCTATATGAAAGGCCTGTTTCTAGGCTGCAGTGTTCTATATGAAAGGCCTGTTTCTGGGCTGTTGTGTTCTATATGATGGGCCTGTTTCTGGGCTGTGGTGTTCTATATGAAGGGCCTGTTTCTAGGCTGCAGTGTTCTATATGAAAGGCCTGTTTCTGGGCTGTAGTGTTCTATATGAAGGGCCTGTTTCTGGGCTGTAGTGTTCTATATGAAGGGCCTGTTTCTAGGCTGCAGTGTTCTATATGAAGGGCCTGTTTCTAGGCTGCAGTGTTCTATATGAAGGGCCTGTTTCTAGGCTGCAGTGTTCTATATGATGGGCCTGTATCTGGGCTGCAGTGTTCTATATGATGGGCCTGTTTCTGCGCTGCAGTGTTCTATGTGAAAGGCCTGTTTCTGGGCTGCAGTGTTCTATATGATGGGCCTGTTTCTGGGCTGTTGTGTTCTATATGAAAGGCCTGTTTCTAGGCTGCAGTGTTCTATATGAAAGGCCTGTTTCTGGGCTGTTGTGTTCTATATGATGGGCCTGTTTCTGGGCTGTGGTGTTCTATATGAAGGGCCTGTTTCTAGGCTGCAGTGTTCTATATGAAAGGCCTGTTTCTGGGCTGTAGTGTTCTATATGAAGGGCCTGTTTCTGGGCTGTAGTGTTCTATATGAAGGGCCTGTTTCTAGGCTGCAGTGTTCTATATGAAGGGCCTGTTTCTAGGCTGCAGTGTTCTATATGATGGGCCTGTTTCTGGGCTGCAGTGTTCTATATGAAGGGCCTGTTTCTGGGCTGTAGTGTTCTATATGAAGGGCCTGTTTCTGGGCTGTAGTGTTCTATATGAAGGGCCTGTTTCTAGGCTGCAGTGTTCTATATGAATGGCCTGTTTCTAGGCTGCTGTGTTCTATCTGATGGGCCTGTTTCTGGGCTGCAGTGTTCTATATGAAGGGTCTGTTTCTAGGCTGCAGTGTTCTATATGATGGGCCTGTTTCTGGGCTGCACTGTTCTATATGAAGGGCCTGTTTCTGGGCTGCAGTGTTCTATATGATGGGCCTGTTTCTGGGTTGTTGTGTTCTATATGAAAGGCCTGTTTCTGGGCTGCAGTGTTCTATATGATGGGCCTGTTTCTGGGCTGCAGTGTTCTATATGAAAGCCCTGTTTCTAGGCTGCAGTTCTATATGAAAGGCCTGTTTCTAGGCTGCAGTGTTCTATATGATGGGCCTGTTTCTGGGCTGTAGTGTTCTATATGAAGGGCCTGTTTCTGGGCTGCAGTGTTCTATATGATGGGCCTGTTTCTGGGCTGTAGTGTTCTATATGAAAAGCCTGTTTCTGGGCTGCAGTGTTCTATATGAAAGGCCTGTTTCTGGGCTGTTGAGTTCTATAAGAAGGGCCTGTTTCTGGTCTGCAGTGCTCTATATGAAGGGCCTGTTTCTGGGCTGTAGTGTTCTATATGAAGGGCCTGTTTCTGGGCTGCAGTGTTCTATATGATGGGCCTTTTTCTGGGCTGTAGTGTTCTATATGAGGGGCCTGTTTCTGGGCTGTAGTGTTCTATATGAAGGGCCTGTTTCTGGGCTGTAGTGTTCTATATGAAGGGCCTGTTTCTAGGCTGCAGTGTTCTATATGAAGGGCCTGTTTCTAGGCTGCAGTGTTCTATATGATGGGCCTGTATCTGGGCTGCAGTGTTCTATATGAAAGGCCTGTTTCTGGGCTGCACTGTCTATAAGAAGGACCTGTATCTGGGCTGCAGTGTTCTGTGTGAAAGGTCTGTGTCTGGGCTGCAGTGTTCTATATGATGGGCCTGTATCTGGGCTGCAGTGTTCTATATGAAAGGCCTGTATCTGGGCTGCAGTGTTCTATATGAAAGGCCTGTTTCTAGGCTGGAGTGTTCTATATGAAGGGCCTGTATCTGGGCTGCAGTGTTCTATATGAAAGGCCTGTATCTGGGCTGCAGTGTTCTATATGAAAGGCCTGTATCTAGGCTGCAGTGTTCTATATGAAAGGCCTGTTTCTGGGCAGTTGTGTTCTATACGAAAGGCCTGTTTCTAGGGTGCAGTGTTCTATATGAAAGGCCTGTTTCTGGGCTGTTGTGTTCTATATGATGGGCCTTTTTCTGGGCTGTAGTGTTCTATATGAGGGGCCTGTTTCTGGGCTGTAGTGTTCTATATGAAGGGCCTGTTTCTGGGCTGTAGTGTTCTATATGAAGGGCCTGTTTCTAGGCTGCAGTGTTCTATATGAAGGGCCTGTTTCTAGGCTGCAGTGTTCTATATGATGGGCCTGTTTCTGGGCTGCAGTGTTCTATATGAAGGGCCTGTTTCTGGGCTGTAGTGTTCTATATGAAGGGCCTGTTTCTGGGCTGTAGTGTTCTATATGAAGGGCCTCTTTCTAGGCTGCAGTGTTCGATATCAATGGCCTGTTTCTAGGCTGCAATGTTCTATATGATGGGCCTGTTTCTGGGCTGCAGTGTTCTATATGAAGGGCCTGTTTCTAGGCTGCAGTGTTCTATATGATGGGCCAGTTTCTGGGCTGTAGTGTTCTATATGAAGGGCCTGTTTCTGGGCTGCAGTGTTCTATATGATGGGCCTGTTTCTGGGCTGTTGTGTTCTATATGAAAGGCCTGTTTCTGGGCTGCAGTATTCTATATGAAAGCCCTGTTTCTGGGCTGCAGTGTTCTATATGAAAGCCCTGTTTCTAGGCTGCAGTGTTCTATATGAAGGGCCTGTTTCTGGGCTGCAGTGTTCTATATGATGGGCCTGTTTCTGGGCTGCAGTGTTCTATATGAAAGGCCTGTTTCTAGGCTGCAGTCTTCTATATGAAAGGCCTGTTTCTGGGCTGTAGTGTTCTATATGAAGGGCCTGTTTCTAGGCTGCAGTGTTCTATATGAAAGGCCTGTTTCTGGGTTGCAGTGTTCTATATGAAAGGCCTGTTTCTGGGCTGCAGTGTTCTATATGAAAGGCCTGTTTCTGGGCTGCAGTGTTCCATATGCAAGGCCTGTATCTGGGCTGTAGTGTTCGATATGAAAGGCCTGTTTCTGGACTGCAGTGTTCTATATGATGGGCCTGTTTCTGGGCTGTAGTGTTCTATATGAAGGGCCTGTTTCTGGGCTGCAGTGTTCTATATGATGGGCCTGTTTCTGGGCTGTTGTGTTCTATATGAAAGGCTTGTTTCTGGGCTGTTGTGTTCTCTATGAAAGGCCTGTTTCTGGGCTGCAGTGTTCTATATGAAAGGCCTGTTTCTGGGCTGCAGTGTTCTCTATGATGGGCCTGTTTCTGGGCTGTTGTGTTCTATATGAAAGGCTTGTTTCTGGGCTGTTGTGTTCTATATCAAAGGCCTGTTTCTGGGCTGCAGTGTTCTCTATGATGGGCCTGTTTCTGGGCTGTTGTGTTCTATATGAAAGGCCTGTTTCTGGGCTGCAGTGTTCTATATGAAAGGCCTGTATCTGGGCTGCAGTGTTCTATATGAAAGGCCTGTTTCTGGACTGCAGTGTTCTATATGATGGGCCTGTTTCTGGGCTGTAGTGTTCTCTATGAAGGGCCTGTTTCTGGGCTGCTGTGTTCTATATGATGGGCCTGTTTCTGGGCTGCAGTGTTCTATATGAAAGGCCTGTTTCTGGTCTGCAGTGTTCTATATGAAAGGCTTATATCTGGGCTGCAGTGTTCTATATGAAAGGCCTGTTTCTGGGCTGTTGTGTTCTGTATGAAAGGCCTGTTTCTGGGCTGCAGTGTTCTCTATGATGGGCCTGTTTCTGGGCTGTTGTGTTCTATATGAAAGGCCTGTTTCTGGGCTGCAGTGTTCCATATGAAAGGCCTGTTTCTGGACTGCAGTGTTCTATATGATGGGCCTGTTTCTTGGCTGTAGTGTTCTATATGAAGGGCCTGTTTCTGGGCTGCAGTGTTCTACATGAAAGGCCTGTTTCTGGTCTGCAGTGTTCTGTATGAAAGGCTTATATCTGGACTGCAGTGTTCTATATGAAAGGCCTGTTTCTGGGCTGTTGTGTTCTATATGAAAGGCTTGTTTCTGGGCTGTTGTGTTCTATATGAAAGGCCTGTTTCTGGGCTGCAGTGTTCTCTATGATGGGCCTGTTTCTGGGCTGTTGTGTTCTATATGAAAGGCCTGTTTCTGGGCTGCAGTGTTCTATATGAAAGGCCTGTTTCTGGGCTGCAGTGTTCTATATGATGGGCCTGTTTCTGGGCTGTTTTGTTCTATATGAAAGGCCTGTTTCTAGGGTGCAGTGTTCTATATGAAAGGCCTGTTTCTGGGCTGTTGTGTTCTATATGA
The DNA here is from genome assembly GCF_037043375.1 of Chiloscyllium plagiosum. Classification (NCBI taxonomy): domain Eukaryota; kingdom Metazoa; phylum Chordata; class Chondrichthyes; order Orectolobiformes; family Hemiscylliidae; genus Chiloscyllium; species Chiloscyllium plagiosum. Next base: position 133,155,526 of record NW_028270141.1, read on the forward strand.
TGGGCCTGTTTCTGGGCTGTAGTGTTCTATATGAAGGGCCTGTTTCTAGGCTGCAGTGTTCTATATGAAGGGCCTGTTTCTAGGCTGCAGTGTTCTATATGATGGGCCTGTTTCTAGGCTGCAGTGTTCTATATGATGGGCCTGTTTCTGGGCTGCAGTGTTCTATATGAAGGGCCTGTTTCTGGGCTGTAGTGTTCTATATGAAGGGCCTGTTTCTGGGCTGTAGTGTTCTATATGAAGGGCCTGTTTCTAGGCTGCAGTGTTCTATATGAATGGCCTGTTTCTAGGCTGCAGTGTTCTCTATGAAGGGCCTGTTTCTGGTCTGCAGTGTTCTATATGATGGGCCTGTTTCTGGGCTGCAGTGTTCTATATGAAAGGCCTGTTTCTGGTCTGCAGTGTTCTATATGAAAGGCTTATATCTGGGCTGCAGTGTTCTATATGAAAGGCCTGTTTCTGGGCTGTTGTGTTCTGTATGAAAGGCCTGTTTCTGGGCTGCAGTGTTCTCTATGATGGGCCTGTTTCTGGGCTGTTGAGTTCTATATGAAAGGCTTGTTTCTGGGCTGTTGTGTTCTATATGAAAGGCCTGTTTCTGGGCTGCAGTGTTCTCTATGATGGGCCTGTTTCTGGGCTGTTGTGTTCTATATGAAAGGCCTGTTTCTGGGCTGCAGTGTTCTATATGAAAGGCCTGTTTCTGGACTGCAGTGTTCTATATGATGGGCCTGTTTCTTGGCTGTAGTGTTCTATATGAAGGGCCTGTTTCTGGGCTGCAGTGTTCTATATGAAAGGCCTGTTTCTGGTCTGCAGTGTTCTATATGAAAGGCTTATATCTGGGCTGCAGTGTTCTATATGAAAGGCCTGTTTCTGGGCTGTTGTGTTCTATATGAAAGGCTTGTTTCTGGGCTGTTGTGTTCTATATGAAATGCCTGTTTCTGGGCTGCAGTGTTCTCTATGATGGGCCTGTTTCTGGGCTGTTGTGTTCTATATGAAAGGCCTGTTTCTGGGCTGCAGTGTTCTATATGAAAGGCCTGTTTCTGGGCTGCAGTGTTCTATATGATGGGCCTGTTTCTGGTCTGTAGTGTTCTATATGAAGGGCCTGTTTCTGAGCTGCAGTGTTCTATATGATGGGCCTGTTTCTGGGCTGTTGTGTTCTATATGAAAGGCCTGTTTCTGGGCTGCAGTGTTCTATAAGAAGGACCTGTATCTGGGCTGCAGTGTTCTATATGATGGGCCTGTATCTGGGCTGCAGTGTTCTATATGATGGGCCTGTTTCTGCGCTGCAGTGTTCTATATGAAAGGCCTGTTTCTGGGCTGCAGTGTTCTATATGATGGGCCTGTTTCTGGGCTGTTTTGTTCTATATGAAAGGCCTGTTTCTAGGGTGCAGTGTTCTATATGAAAGGCCTGTTTCTGGGCTGTTGTGTTCTATATGATGGGCCTGTTTCTGGGCTGTGGTGTTCTATATGAAGGGCCTGTTTCTAGGCTGCAGTGTTCTATATGAAAGGCCTGTTTCTGGGCTGTAGTGTTCTATATGAAAGGCCTGTTTCTGGGCTGTAGTGTTCTATATGAAGGGCCTGTTTCTAGGCTGCAGTGTTCTATATGAAGGGCCTGTTTCTAGGCTGCAGTGTTCTATTTGATGGGCCTGTTTCTGGGCTGCAGTGTTCTATATGAAGGGCCTGTTTCTGGGCTGTAGAGTTCTATATGAAGGGCCTGTTTCTAGGCTGCAGTGTTCTATATGAATGGCCTGTTTCTAGGCTGCAGTGTTCTATATGATGGGCCTGTTTCTGGGCTGCAGTGTTCTATATGAAGGGTCTGTTTCTAGGCTGCAGTGTTCTATATGATGGGCCTGTATCTGGGCTGCAGTGTTCTATATGATGGGCCTGTTTCTGCGCTGCAGTGTTCTATATGAAAGGCCTGTTTCTGGGCTGCAGTGTTCTATATGATGGGCCTGTTTCTGGGCTGTTTTGTTCTATATGAAAGGCCTGTTTCTAGGGTGCAGTGTTCTATATGAAAGGCCTGTTTCTGGGCTGTTGTGTTCTATATGATGGGCCTGTTTCTGGGCTGTGGTGTTCTATATGAAGGGCCTGTTTCTAGGCTGCAGTGTTCTATATGAAAGGCCTGTTTCTGGGCTGTAGTGTTCTATATGAAAGGCCTGTTTCTGGGCTGTAGTGTTCTATATGAAGGGCCTGTTTCTAGGCTGCAGTGTTCTATATGATGGGCCTGTTTCTGGGCTGTTGTGTTCTATATGAAAGGCCTGTTTCTGGGCTGCAGTGTTCTATATGATGGGCCTGTTTCTGGGCTGCAGTGTTCTATATGAAAGCTTTGTTTCTAGGCTGCAGTGTTCTATATGAAGGGCCTGTTTCTAGGCTGCAGTGTTCTATATGATGGGCCTGTTTCTGGGCTGTAGTGTTCTATATGAAGGGCCTGTTTCCGGGCTGCAGTGTTCTATATGATGGGCCTGTTTCTGGGCTGCAGTGTTCTATATGAAAGGCCTGTTTCTAGGCTGCAGTCTTCTATATGAAAGGCCTGTTTCTGGGCTGTCGTGTTCCATATGAAAAGCCTGTTTCTGGGCTGCAGTGTTCTATATGAAGGGCCTGTTTCTGGGCTGTTGTGTTCTATAAGAAGGGCCTGTTTCTGGTCCGCAGTGTTCTCTATGAAGGGCCTGTTTCTGGGCTTCAGTGTTCTATATGAAGGGCCTGTTTCTGGGCTGTAGTGTTCTATATGAAGGGCCTGTTTCTAGGCTGCAGTGTTCTATATGAAGGGCCTGTGTCTAGGCTGCAGTGTTCTATATGAAGGGCCTGTTTCTGGGCTGTAGTGTTCTATATGATGGGCCTGTTTATGGGCTGCACTGTTCTATATGAAAGGCCTGTATCTGGGCTGCACTGTTCTATAAGAAGGACCTGTTTCTGGGCTGCAGTGTTCTATATGAAATGCCTGTTTCTGGGCTGCACTGTCTATCATAAGGACCTGTATCTGGGCTGCAGTGTTCTGTGTGAAAGGTCTGTTTCTGGGCTGCAGTGTTCTATATGAAAGGCCTGTTTCTAGGGTGGAGTGTTCTATATGAAGGGCCTGTATCTGGGCTGCAGTGTTCTATATGAAAGGCCTGTATCTGGGCTGCAGTGTTCTATATGAAAGGCCTGTATCTAGGCTGCAGTGTTCTATATGAAAGGCCTGTTTCTGGGCAGTTGTGTTCTATATGAAAGGCCTGTTTCTGGGCTGTTGTGTTCTATATGAAAGGCCTGTTTCTAGGGTGCAGTGTTCTATATGAAAGGCCTGTTTCTGGGCTGCAGTGTTCTATATGATGGGCCTGTTTCTGGGCTATGGTGTTCTATATGAAGGGCCTGTTTCTAGGCTGCAGTGTTCTATATGATGGGCCTGTTTCTGGGCTGTAGTGTTCTATATGAAGGGCCTGTTTCTGGGCTGTAGTGTTCTATATGAAGGGCCTGTTTCTAGGCTGCAGTGTTCTATATGAAGGGCCTGTTTCTAGGCTGCAGTGTTCTATATGATGGGCCTGTTTCTGGGCTGCAGTGTTCTATATGAAGGGCCTGTTTCTGGGCTGTAGTGTCCTATATGAAGGGCCTGTTTCTGGGCTGTAGTGTTCTATATGAAGGGCCTGTTTCTAGGCTGCAGTGTTCTATATGAATGGCCTGTTTCTAGGCTGCAGTGTTCTATATGATGGGCCTGTTTCTGGGCTGCAGTGTTCTATATGAAGGGCCTGTTTCTAGGCTGCAGTGTTCTATATGATGGGCCTGTTTCTGGGCTGTAGTGTTCTATATGAAGGGCCTGTTTCTGGGCTGCAGTGTTCTATATGATGGGCCTGTTTCTGGGCTGTTGTGTTCTATATGAAAGGCCTGTTTCTGGGCTGCAGTGTTCTATATGATGGGCCTGTTTCTGGGCTGCAGTGTTCTATATGAAAGCCCTGTTTCTAGGCTGCAGTGTTTATATGAAGGGCCTGTTTCTGGGCTGCAGTGTTCTATATGAAAGGCCTGTTTCTAGGCTGCAGTCTTCTATATGAAAGGCCTGTTTCTGGGCTGTAGTGTTCTATATAAAGGGCCTGTTTCTAGGCTGCAGTGTTCTATATGAAAGGCCTGTTTCTGGGTTGCAGTGTTCTATATGAAAGGCCTGTTTCTGGGCTGCAGTGTTCTATATGAAAGGCATGTTTCTGGGCTGCAGTGTTCTCTATGATGGGCCTGTTTCTGGGCTGTTGTGTTCTATATGAAAGGCCTGTTTCTGGGCTGCAGTGTTCTATATGAAAGGCCTGTATCTGGGCTGCAGTGTTCTATATGAAAGGCCTGTTTCTGGACTGCAGTGTTCTATATGATGGGCCTGTTTCTTGGCTGTAGTGTTCTGTATGAAGGGCCTGTTTCTGGACTGCAGTGTTCTATATGAAAGGCCTGTTTCTGGGCTGTTGTGTTCTATATGATGGGCCTGTTTCTGGGCTGTGGTGTTCTATATGAAGGGCCTGTTTCTAGGCTGCAGTGTTCTATATGAAAGGCCTGTTTCTGGGCTGTAGTGTTCTATATGAAAGGCCTGTTTCTGGGCTGTAGTGTTCTATATGAAGGGCCTGTTTCTAGGCTGCAGTGTTCTATATGAAGGGCCTGTTTCTAGGCTGCAGTGTTCTATATGATGGGCCTGTTTCTGGGCTGCAGTGTTCTATATGAAGGGCCTGTTTCTGGGCTGTAGAGTTCTATATGAAGGGCCTGTTTCTAGGCTGCAGTGTTCTATATGAATGGCCTGTTTCTAGGCTGCAGTGTTCTATATGATGGGCCTGTTTCTGGGCTGCAGTGTTCTATATGAAGGGTCTGTTTCTAGGCTGCAGTGTTCTATATGATGGGCCTGTTTCTGGGCTGTAGTGTTCTATATGAAGGGCCTGTTTCTGGGCTGCAGTGTTCTATATGATGGGCCTGTTTCTGGGCTGTTGTGTTCTATATGAAAGGCCTGTTTCTGGGCTGCAGTGTTCTATATGATGGGCCTGTTTCTGGGCTGCAGTGTTCTATATGAAAGCTTTGTTTCTAGGCTGCAGTGTTCTATATGAAGGGCCTGTTTCTAGGCTGCAGTGTTCTATATGATGGGCCTGTTTCTGGGCTGTAGTGTTCTATATGAAGGGCCTGTTTCCGGGCTGCAGTGTTCTATATGATGGGCCTGTTTCTGGGCTGCAGTGTTCTATATGAAAGGCCTGTTTCTAGGCTGCAGTCTTCTATATGAAAGGCCTGTTTCTGGGCTGTAGTGTTCCATATGAAAAGCCTGTTTCTGGGCTGCAGTGTTCTATATGAAAGGCCTGTTTCTGGGCTGTTGTGTTCTATAAGAAGGGCCTGTTTCTGGTCTGCAGTGTTCTCTATGAAGGGCCTGTTTCTGGGCTGCAGTGTTCTATATGAAGGGCCTGTTTCTGGGCTGTAGTGTTCTATATGAAGGGCCTGTTTCTAGGCTGCAGTGTTCTATATGAAGGGCCTGTTTCTAGGCTGCAGTGTTCTATATGAAGGGCCTGTTTCTGGGCTGTAGTGTTCTATATGATGGGCCTGTTTCTGGGCTGCAGTGTTCTATATGAAATGCCTGTTTCTGGGCTGCACTGTCTATAATAAGGACCTGTATCTGGGCTGCAGTGTTCTGTGTGAAAGGTCTGTTTCTGGGCTGCAGTGTTCTATATGAAAGGCCTGTTTCTAGGGTGGAGTGTTCTATATGAAGGGCCTGTATCTGGGCTGCAGTGTTCTATATGAAAGGCCTGTATCTGGGCTGCAGTGTTCTATATGAAAGGCCTGTTTCTAGGGTGGAGTGTTCTATATGAAGGGCCTGTATCTGGGCTGCAGTGTTCTATATGAAAGGCCTGTATCTGGGCTGCAGTGTTCTATATGAAAGGCCTGTATCTAGGCTGCAGTGTTCTATATGAAAGGCCTGTTTCTGGGCAGTTGTGTTCTATATGAAAGGCCTGTTTCTGGGCTGTTGTGTTCTATATGAAAGGCCTGTTTCTAGGGTGCAGTGTTCTATATGAAAGGCCTGTTTCTGGGCTGCAGTGTTCTATATGATGGGCCTGTTTCTGGGCTATGGTGTTCTATATGAAGGGCCTGTTTCTAGGCTGCAGTGTTCTATATGATGGGCCTGTTTCTGGGCTGTAGTGTTCTATATGAAGGGCCTGTTTCTGGGCTGTAGTGTTCTATATGAAGGGCCTGTTTCTAGGCTGCAGTGTTCTATATGAAGGGCCTGTTTCTAGGCTGCAGTGTTCTATATGATGGGCCTGTTTCTGGGCTGCAGTGTTCATTTTGAAGGGCCTGTTTCTGGGCTGTAGTGTCCTATATGAAGGGCCTGTTTCTGGGCTGTAGTGTTCTATATGAAGGGCCTGTTTCTAGGCTGCAGTGTTCTATATGAATGGCCTGTTTCTAGGCTGCAGTGTTCTATATGATGGGCCTGTTTCTGGGCTGCAGTGTTCTATATGAAGGGCCTGTTTCTAGGCTGCAGTGTTCTATATGATGGGCCTGTTTCTGGGCTGTAGTGTTCTATATGAAGGGCCTGTTTCTGGGCTGCAGTGTTCTATATGATGGGCCTGTTTCTGGGCTGTTGTGTTCTATATGAAAGGCCTGTTTCTGGGCTGCAGTGTTCTATATGATGGGCCTGTTTCTGGGCTGCAGTGTTCTATATGAAAGCCCTGTTTCTAGGCTGCAGTGTTCTATATGAAGGGCCTGTTTCTGGGCTGCAGTGTTCTATATGAAAGGCCTGTTTCTAGGCTGCAGTCTTCTATATGAAAGGCCTGTTTCTGGGCTGTAGTGTTCTATATGAAGGGCCTGTTTCTAGGCTGCAGTGTTCTATATGAAAGGCCTGTTTCTGGGTTGCAGTGTTCTATATGAAAGGCCTGTTTCTGGGCTGCAGTGTTCTATATGAAAGGCATGTTTCTGGGCTGCAGTGTTCTCTATGATGGGCCTGTTTCTGGGCTGTTGTGTTCTATATGAAAGGCCTGTTTCTGGGCTGCAGTGTTCTATATGAAAGGCCTGTATCTGGGCTGCAGTGTTCTATATGAAAGGCCTGTTTCTGGACTGCAGTGTTCTATATGATGGGCCTGTTTCTTGGCTGTAGTGTTCTGTATGAAGGGCCTGTTTCTGGACTGCAGTGTTCTATATGAAAGGCCTGTTTCTGGTCTGCAGTGTTCTATATGAAAGGCTTATATCTGGGCTGCAGTGTTCTATATGAAAGGCCTGTTTCAGGGCTGTTGTGTTCTATATGAAAGGCTTGTTTCTGGGCTGTTGTGTTCTATATGAAAGGCCTGTTTCTGGGCTGCAGTGTTCTCTATGATGGGCCTGTTCTTGGGCTGTTGTGTTCTATATGAAAGGCCTGTTTCTGGGCTGCAGTGTTCTATATGAAAGGCCTGTTTCTGGGCTGCAGTGTTCTATATGATGGGCCTGTTTCTGGTCTGTTGTATTCTATATGAAGGGCCTGTTTCTGAGCTGCAGTGTTCTATATGATGGGCCTGTTTCTGGGCTGTTGTGTTCTATATGAAAGGCCTGTTTCTGGGCTGCAGTGTTCTATAAGAAGGACCTGTATCTGGGCTGCAGTGTTCTATATGAAGGGCCTGTATCTGGGCTGCAGTGTTCTATATGATGGGCCTGTTTCTGCGCTGCAGTGTTCTATATGAAAGGCCTGTTTCTGGGCTGCAGTGTTCTATATGATGGGCCTGTTTCTGGGCTGTTGTGTTCTATATGAATGGCCTGTTTCTAGGGTGCAGTGTTCTATATGAAAGGCCTGTTTCTGGGCTGTTGTGTTCTATATGATGGGCCTGTTTCTGGGTTGTGGTGTTCTATATGAAGGGCCTGTTTCTAGGCTGCAGTGTTCTATATGATGGGCCTGTTTCTGGGCTGTAGTGTTCTATATGAAGGGCCTGTTTCTGGGCTGTAGTGTTCTATATGAAGGGCCTGTTTCTAGGCTGCAGTGTTCTATATGAAGGGCCTGTTACTGGGCTGCAGTGTTCTATATGAAAGGCCTGTATCTAGGCTGCAGTGTTCGATATGAAAGGTCTGTTTCTGGGCTGCAGTGTTCTATATGAAGGGCCTGTATCTGGGCTGCAGTGTTCTATATGATGGGCCTGTTTCTGGGCTGCAGTGTTCTATATGAAAGGCCTGTATCTGGGCTGTAGTGTTCTATAAGAAGGACCTGTTTCTGGGCTGTAGTGTTCTATATGAAAGGCCTGTTTCTGGGCTGCAGTGTTCTATATGAAAGGCCTGTATCTGGGCTGTAGTGTTCTATAAGAAGGACCTGTTTCTGGGCTGTAGTGTTCTATATGAAAGGCCTGTTTCTGGGCTGCAGTGTTCTATATGAAAGGCCTGTATCTGGGCTGTAGTGTTCTCTAAGAAGGACCTGTTTCTGGGCTGTAGTGTTCTATATGAAGGGCCTGTTTCTAGGCTGCAGTGTTCTATCTGATGGGCCTGTTTCTGGGCTGTAGTGTTCTATATGAAGGGCCTGTTTCTGGGCTGCAGTGTTCTATATGATGGGCCTGTTTCTGGGCTGCAGTGTTCTATATGAAAGGCCTGTTTCTAGGCTGCAGTCTTCTATATGAAAGGCCTGTTTCTGGGCTGTAGTGTTCTATATGAAAGGCCTGTTTCTGGGCTGCAGTGTTCTATATGAAAGGCCTGTTTCTGGGCTGTTGTGTTCTATAAGAAGGGCCTGTTTCTGGTCTGCAGTGTTCTCTATGAAGGGCCTGTTTCTGGGCTGCAGTGTTCTATATGAAGGGCCTGTTTCTGGGCTGTAGTGTTCTATATGAAGGGCCTGTTTCTAGGCTGCAGTGTTCTATATGAAGGGCCTGTTTCTGGGCTGTAGTGTTCTATATGATGGGCCTGTCTATGGGCTAAACTGTTCTATATGAAAGGCCTGTATCTGGGCTGCACTGTTCTATAAGAAGGACCTGTATCTGGGCTGCAGTGTTCTATATGAAAGGCCTGTTTCTGGGCTGCACTGTCTATAAGAAGGACCTGTTTCTGGGCTGCAGTGTTCTGTATGAAAGGTCTGTTTCTGGGCTGCAGTGTTCTATATGAAGGGCCTGTTACTGGGCTGCAGTGTTCTATATGAAAGGCCTGTATCTAGGCTGCAGTGTTCGATATGAAAGGTCTGTTTCTGGGCTGCAGTGTTCTATATGAAGGGCCTGTATCTGGGCTGCAGTGTTCTATATGATGGGCCTGTTTCTGGGCTGCAGTGTTCTATATGAAAGGCCTGTATCTGGGCTGTAGTGTTCTATAAGAAGGACCTGTTTCTGGGCTGTAGTGTTCTATATGAAAGGCCTGTTTCTGGGCTGCAGTGTTCTATATGAAAGGCCTGTATCTGGGCTGTAGTGTTCTCTAAGAAGGACCTGTTTCTGGGCTGTAGTGTTCTATATGAAAGGCCTGTTTCTGGGCTGCAGTGTTCTATAAGAAGGACGTGTATCTGGGCTGCAGTGTTCTATATGAAGGGCCTGTTTCTGGGCTGTAGTGTTCTATATGAAAGGCCTGTTTCTGGGCTGCAGTGTTCTATATGAAAGGCCTGTTTCTGGGCTGTTGTGTTCTATAAGAAGGGCCTGTTTCTGGTCTGCAGTGTTCTCTATGAAGGGCCTGTTTCTGGGCTGCAGTGTTCTATATGAAGGGCCTGTTTCTGGGCTGTAGTGTTCTATATGAAGGGCCTGTTTCTAGGCTGCAGTGTTCTATATGAAGGGCCTGTTTCTGGGCTGCAGTGTTCTATATGATGGGCCTGTTTATGGGCTGCACTGTTCTATATGAAAGGCCAGTATCTGGGCTGCACTGTTCTATAAGAAGGACCTGTATCTGGGCTGCAGTGTTCTATATGAAAGGCCTGTTTCTGGGCTGCACTGTCTATAAGAAGGACCTGTTTCTGGGCTGCAGTGTTCTGTATGAAAGGTCTGTTTCTGGGCTGCAGTGTTCTATATGAAGGGCCTGTTACTGGGCTGCAGTGTTCTATATGAAAGGCCTGTATCTAGGCTGCAGTGTTCGATATGAAAGGTCTGTTTCTGGGCTGCAGTGTTCTATATGAAGGGCCTGTATCTGGGCTGCAGTGTTCTATAAGAAGGACCTGTTTCTGGGCTGCAGTGTTCTATATGAAGGGCCTGTATCTGGGCTGCAGTGTTCTATAAGAAGGACCTGTTTCTGGGCTGTAGTGTTCTATATGAAAGGCCTGTATCTGGGCTGTAGTGTTCTATAAGAAGGACCTGTTTCTGGGCTGTAGTGTTCTATATGAAAGGCCTGTTTCTGGGCTGCAGTGTTCTATATGAAGGGCCTGTATCTGGGCTGCAGTGTTCTATATGATGGGCCTGTTTCTGGGCTGCAGTGTTCTATATGAAAGGCCTGTATCTGGGCTGTAGTGTTCTATAAGAAGGATCTGTTTCTGGGCTGTAGTGTTCTATATGAAAGGCCTGTTTCTGGGCTGCAGTGTTCTATAAGAAGGACGTGTATCTGGGCTGCAGTGTTCTATATGAAGGGCCTGTTTCTGGGCTGTAGTGTTCTATATGAAGGGCCTGTTTCTGGGCTGCAGTGTTCTATATGTAGGGCCTGTTTCTGGGCTGTTGTGTTCTATATGAAAGGCCTGTTTCTGAGCTGCAGTGTTCTATATGAAAGGCCTGTTTCTGGGCTGCAGTGTTCTATATGAAGGGCCCTTTTCCGGGCTGTAGTGTTCTATATGAAAGGCCTGTTTCTGGGCTGCAGTGTTCTCTATGAAAGGCCTGTTTGTGGGCTGCAGTGTTCTATATGAAAGGCCTGTTTCTGGGCTGCAGTGTTCTATAAGAAGGACCTGTATCTGGGCTGCAGTGTTCTATGTGAAAGGCCTGTTTCTGGGCTGCAGTGTTCTATATGAAAGGCCTGTTTCTGGGCTGCAGTGTTCTATATGAAAGGTCTGTTTCTGGGCTGCAGTGTTCTATATGAAAGGCCTGTTTCTGGGCTGCAGTGTTCTATAAGAAGGGCCTGTTTTTGGGCTGCAGTGTTCTATATGAAAAGCCTGTTTCTGGGCTGCAGTGTTCTATATGAACGGCCTGTTTCTGGGCTGCACTGTTCTATGTGAAAGGCCTGTATCTGGGCTGCAGTGTTCTATATGAAAGGCCTGTTTCTGGGCTGTTGTGTTCTATATGAAAGGCCTGTTTCTGGGCTGCAGTGTTCTATATGAAGGGCCCTTTTCTGGGCTGTAGTGTTCTATATGAAAGGCCTGTTTCTGGGCTGCAGTGTTCTATATGAAAGGCCTGTTTCTGGGCTGCAGTGTTCTATAAGAAGGACATGTATCTGGGCTGCAGTGTTCTATATGAAAGGCCTGTTTCTGGGCTGCAGTGTTCTATATGAAAGGCCTGTTTCTGGGCTGCAGTGTTCTATATGAAAGGCCTGTTTCTGGGCTGTTGTGTTCTATATGAAAGGCCTGTTTCTGGGCTGCAGTGTTCTATATGAAAGGTCTGTTTCTGGGCTGCAGTGTTCTATATGAAAGGCCTGTTTCTGGGCTGCAGTGTTCTATATGAAGGGCCTGTTTCTGGGCTGCAGTGTTCTATATGAAGGGCCTGTTTCTGAGCTGCAGTGTTCTATATGAAAGGCCTGTATCTGGGCTGCAGTGTTCTATATGAAAGGCCTGTATCTGGGCTGCAGTGTTCTATAAGAAGGGCCTGTTTCTGGGCTGCAGTGTTCTATATGAAGGGTCTGTTTCTGGGCTGCAGTGTTCTATAAGAAGGGCCTGTTTCTGGGCTGCAGTGTTCTATATGAAAGGTCTGTTTCTGGGCTGCAGTGTTCTATATGAAAGGCCTGTTTCTGGGCTGCAGTGTTCTATAAGAAGGGCCTGTTTCTAGGCTGCAGTGTTCTATAAGAAGGGCCTGTTTCTGGGCTGTTGTGTTCTATATGAAGGGTCTGTTTCTGGGCTGCAGTGTTCTATATGAAAGGCCTGTTTCTAGGCTGCAGTGTTCTATATATGCAGGTTTGAGAAAGGGTCAGTTAGACTCGAAACGTCAGCTATTTTCTCTCCTTGCAGATGCTGCCAGACCTGCTGAGGTTTTCCAGCATTTTCTATTTTGGTTTCTGTATGAAGGGCCTGTTTCTGGGCTGCAATGATCTATATTCTATGTTCTAATATTTGCCTGTTTTGCTGTTTATTTTTCCTTCTCGAAGACACCAAAGTGACATATGTACAGGTTGGAAATTTCCCCGAACTACTACTTGATGGGGGTGTACAAGTGGAGGCAAAAGCGAGGACTGCAGATGCTGGAGATCAGACTCTAGATCAGAATGGTGCTGGAAAATCACAGCAGGTCAGGCAGCATCATGGAAAGCAAATGGAAAATCGACACTTCGGGCAGGAGCCCTTCATCAGGAATTTTCCTGGGTGGCTCTTTCCAAGGTGGGTTTCTTTACCAAGGTGGGTTGTTGAGGCTGAGAAAAGTATAGAACATAGAACATAGAACATAGAAGAATACAGCGCAGTACAGGCCCTTTGGCCCTCGATGTTGCGCCGATCCAAGCCCACCTAACCTATACTAACCCACTATCCTCCATATACCTATCCAATGCCCGCTTAAATGCCCATAAAGAGGGAGAGTCCACCACTGCTACTGGCAGGGCATTCCATGAACTTACGACTCGCTGAGTGAAGAACCTACCCCTAACTTCAGTCCTATATCTACCCCCCCTTAATTTAAAGCTATGCCCCCTTGTAATACCCGACTCCATACGCGGGAAAAGGTTCACACTGTCAACCCTATCTAACCCCCTAATCATCTTGTACACCTCAATCAAGTCACCCCTAAACCTTCTTTTCTCTAATGAAAACAGCCCCAAGTGTCTCAGTCTTTCCTCATACGATCTTCCTTCCATACCAGGCAACATCCTGGTAAACCTCCTCTGCACCCGTTCCAGTGCCTCCACATCCTTCCTATAGTATGGCGACCAAAACTGCACACAATATTCCAGATGCGGCCGCACCAGAGTCTTATACAACTGCATCATGACCTCAGGACTCCGGAACTCAATTCCTCTACCAATAAAAGCCAGTACGCCATATGCCTTCCTCACCGCACTATTTACCTGGGTGGCAACTTTCAGAGATCTGTGTACATGGACACCAAGATCCCTCTGCTCATCCACACTACCAAGTATCCGACCATTAGCCCAGTACCCCATCTTTTTGTTATTCTTCCCAAAGTGAATCACCTCACACTTAGCTACATTGAATTCCATTTGCCACCTTTCTGCCCAGCTCTGCAGCTTCTCTATATCCTGCTGTAACCTGCCACATCCTTCCTCACTGTCAACAACTCCTCCGACTTTCGTATCATCCGCAAACTTGCTCACCCAACCTTCTAACCCCTCTTCCAGGTCATTTATAAAAATGACAAACAGCAATGGTCCCAAAACAGATCCTTGCGGAACACCGCTAGTGACAGCACTCCATGAAGAAACTTTGCCATCAACTACTACCCTCTGTCTTCTTCCATCCAGCCAATTCCTAATCCAAACCTCCAACTCACCCTCAATGCCATATCTCCGTATTTTCTGCAGTAGCCTACCATGGGGAACCTTATCAAATGCCTTACTAAAATCCATATATACCACATCTACCGCTTTCCCCTCATCAACCTCCTTCGTCACCTTTTCAAAGAATTCAATAAGGTTTGTGAGGCACGACCTGCCCTTCACAAAACCATGCTGACTATCCTTGATCACATTATTCCTATCCAGATGTGCATAAATCCTATCCCTTACAATTCTCTCTAAGACTTTGCCCACAACAGAAGTGAGACTCACCGGCCGATAGTTACTAGGGTTATCCCTACTCCCCTTTTTGAACAAGGGAACCACATTTGCTATCCTCCAGTCTTCTGGCACTACTCCTGTAGACAAAGAGGACATAAAAATCAAGGCCAATGGCTCTGCAATCTCCTCCCTTGCTTCCCAGAGAATCCTAGGATAAATGCCATCAGGCCCAGGGGACTTATCTATTTTCACCTTTTCCAGGATTTCCAACACCTCTTCTCTACATACCTCAAAGCCATCCATTCTACTTATTTGTGACTCAGTATTCACATCGACGACAATGCCCTGTTCCTGAGTAAATACTGAAGAAAAGTATTCATTCAGTGTCTCCCCAATCTCTTCCGCCTCCACACGCAACTTCCCACTACTATCCTTGACTGGACCTATTCCTACCCTAGTCATTCTTTTATTCCTAACATATCTATAGAAAGCCTTAGGGTTTTCCCTAATCCTACCGACTCAGGACCTTTCATGTCCCCTCCTTGCTGCTCTTAGCTCTCTCTTCAGGTCCTTCCTGGCTACCCTATAACTCTCAATCGCCCCAATTGAACCTTCACGTCTCATCTTGAGATAGGCCGCCCTCTTCCATTTAACAAGGGATTCCAATTCCTTATTAAACCACGGCTCCCTCGCACGACCCTTTCCTCCCTGACAGGTACATAATTATCAAGGACACTCAATAGTTGCTCCTTGAACAAGCTCCACATATCATTTACACTCTTGCCTTGGAGTCTACTTTTCCAAGCCACACATCCTAAGTCAGGCCTCACCGCATCATAATTTCCCTGACCCCAGCTATAACTCTTGCCCTGTAGTGCACACTTATCCCTCTCCATCACGAGAGTAAAAATCACCGAATTATGGTCACTATCCCCAAAGTGCTCACCTACCTCTAATTCTAACACCTGGCCTGGTTCGTTACCCAGAACCAAATCCAGTATGGCCTCACCTCTTGTTGGCCTGTCTACATATTGTGTCAGGAAACTCTCCTGCACACATTGAACAAACACTGACCCATCTAACGAACTTGAGCTATAGCTTTCCCAATCAATATCAGGAAAGTTAAAGTCCCCCATAACAACCACCCTATTACTGTCACTCATCTCCTGAATCACCTTCCCTATCCTTTCTTCAATGATTCTAGGACTATTAGGAGGCCTGTAAAAGACTCCTAACAGGGTGACCTCACCTTTCCTATTCCCAACCTCAGCCCAAACTACCTCAGATGGCAAGTCCTCATCCATCGTCCTTTCCACCACTGTAATACTATCTTTGACAAGCAATGCCACACCTCCCCCTCTTTTACCCCCACCTCTGACCCTACTAAAACATTTAAATCCTGGAACCTGCAACAGCCAATCCTGTCCCTGTTCTAGCCATGTCTCCATAATAGCCACAACATCGAAGTCCCAGGTACCAACCCACGCTGCAAGTTCACCTACCTTATTTCGTATACTTCTTGCATTGAAGTATACACACTTCAAGCCACTTTCCTGTTTACAGGCACCCTCCTTTGAAATTGATGCCATGTTCCTAACCTCCCTACACTCCAGGCCCTGCACCCTGAAGCTACAATCTGGGTTCCCATGCCCCTGCAGAGTTAGTTTAAACCCCCCCCCAAGAGCACTAGCAAACCTCCCCCCAAGGATACTGGTGCCCCTCAGGTTCAGGTGTAGACCATCCTGTTTATAGAGGTCCCACCGTCCCCAGAAAGAACCCCAGTTATCCAAAAACCGGAATCCCTCCCTCCTGCACCATCCCTGTAGCCACGCATTTATATTCAAGACTGAGATAGATTTTTAACCAGTAATGGGGTCAAGGGTCATGAGGTAAGGGCAGGAGAGTGGACTTGAGGATTATCAGATCAACCATTATCTCACTGAATGGCAGAACAGACTGGATGGGCTGAATGGCCTACTTCTGATCCTATCCCTTACAGTCTTAAACTTGAGAGTAAAATGGAGCTCCTGGTAGCTCTCTCCCTAAATGCCCTTACCTTGCCACCTTGTTAAAACACTCCATATTACCTACGTCTTAGACCAAACTTTTATCTGGCCTAATATCAAACTATGTTTCTTAATTTCATAATATTCCTTGGGAAAGTTTACTCAAGGCACTATATAAGCACATTTAAAAGACATTTAGAAAGGTACATGAATGGTTTAGAGGAATATGGGCCAAGCAGAGGTAAGTGGGAATCATTTGGTTTGAAAAACTTGGTCTGTTTCCATGCTGTATGACTCTGTGGCTCAATGAGGTTCCACTGCACTCAAGAATTTGAACAGTTATAAAAGAATTTAAAAGCTGAACCTCTGAAATAATAAACATAGGACTACAATCTGAGCCACGAGAAAATGGTACTGGGACAATGGAATGGAATCTTTGCAGGAAACAGCGGTGTGAGGATGGATAGTACAGGTAGCTGTGGGAGTCGCAGGGTTTGTAGTAAATATTGATGACCAGTCTATCCCCAGAAATGGAAACAGAGATGTTGAGAAAGAGAAGGAAAGATTGAGAATTGGACCAGGTGAAGGTAAGAGCGGAGTGGAAATTGCAAGCAAATAAATAAACGTTTCCAATTCTAGACACGAGAGGGAAGCGACGCTGATAATATCGTCGATGTACCAGGGAAAGAGGTGTGGGTGGGGTATGAAACAGGACTGGAACAAGGAATGTTCCACATACCCCACAAAGAGGCAGGCATAACTGGGGCAAATGCGGGTACTCATGGCAACCCCTCTGACCTGAATAAAGTAAGAGGAGCTCAAAGAGAAGTTGTTCCATTGAGCACGAGCTCGGCTAGACAGAAGAGGGCGGTAGTGAATGGGGACGGTCAGATCTTTGTTCCAGGAAGGAGTGGAGAGCCCTGAGACCTTCCTGGAGGGGGATTGCACATCAGGTCTGTTTTCACTGAGGAAATCTCCCAGAGCTCTGAAATCCAAGTAACTAGGGAATGTGAGACATTGAACTAAATTAACGTTATTAAGTAGATTGTCCTGGAGACATTAATTTAGCTGAAAGCAAATAAATTCTCAGGATCTGATAGTTTATTTCCCAGACTGTTGAAGGTGGGAGCTTCGGAGATAGCTGAAGCATTGGTGATTGAAAAAGGAGAGCCGATAGAATTGGTGTACTTAGATTGTCAGAAAGTTCTTGATAAAATCCTCCACAGAACGTGGATTCGAAAGATTACGTTACATGGGATAGGAGGTAATGTTCTGGCATGGATTAATGATTGGCTAAAGGCATTAAACAGAGACGTGATATAAGTGCGTCATTCCCACAGTGACTGATGTGGTCCATGAGGATCAGTACCTCTGCCTCAGTAATACCAAGTAATGTAATATTTCCAAACTTGTGAATGATGCAAAGCTAAGTGAGAAGGTGTGTTGTGACAAAGGCATAAAGTGGCTTCAGGGGGAGTTGAACAGGCAGTGTGAGGGTAGTGTTAGAGTAAAAACATGACAGACAGAATATAATGTGGAAAAATGTGAGGCAATCCACTTTGGTTGGAGAATCAGATGGTGCAGAGCATTTCTTAAATGGTAAGAGGTTGTAAAATGTAAATGTATAAAGGGACCTGGATGTCCTTGTTGATAAGTCACTGAAGGTTAACATGGAGGTGCAGGAAGGCAAGTGAAATGTTAGTTTTTTTTATTGCAAGAGGATTTGAGTTCAGGGGTAGTGAGCTTTGCTTCAATTTGTTAGATTACGCCAAGATAACTGCGTGTAGTTTTAGTCTCCTCATCTCAGGAAAGATATTGCCAGAGAGAGAGAGTAGGATGGCAGAGCTGTCCTATGGAGAGGGATTGGACAAACTGTGTTTGTATTCACTTGATTTTCTCACACTGAGTTTTCTTTCTCGCTGGAGTGTCAATGCGATGGAAATTATGAAAAATTTACTTCAGTTGTCACTGCTTCTCAATTCCTACGATAGCTTTCAATCTAATTTTCCAGCAATAAAGTAACATTGTGGAGGTGGCGGTGTAGTGGTAATGACACTGAATTCATAAACTAGAGGTCTACGTGAAAGCCTGGAGTGCATGGGATCAAATCTCACCATGATAGATAAGCCTGAAGTTAATACAGCATTTTATTTTAATGTTGGTCTAATGCCCATTGCCAAGTGTTGTATAAGGATTTTTAAAATCTGATTCATTGATGATCTTTTGGGAAAGCAATCTGTTATCCTGAGGAAGTTCTGAGGAAGGGCAGACCTGAAACATTAACTCTGATTTCTCTTCACAGATGCTGCCAGACCTGCTGAGTTTTTCCAGCAACATCTGTTTTTGTTTCTCATTTTCACAGCTTCCACAGTTCGTTCAATTTTAATCTGTTATCTTTATCTGTTGTGGTCTTTATGAGACTGAATATCTATAATCATATCATTGACTCTAAACTGCCTTCCATAATGACTAAACAAGCTGCTCAGTTGGGGGGAATGAGGAATGGCAACACATGCTGGACTTGCCAGTGATGTTCAGATGAAAGGAGAAAAAGAAATGAACTTGCCCTCACATAAGTTTTGCATTTGAAACCTTAGTTTTGGATTAACCTGGAGATACCTTGAAGAGTTAGTGTTTTGAGTTGGATCCCTAACTCCTCAGTTGAAACTTTATTGCTGGAACAGCACAGCAGGTCAGGCAGCATCCAGGGAACAGGAGATTCGACGTTTCGGGCACAGGCCCTTCTTCAGGGCCTGTGCCCGAAACGTCGAATCTCCTGTTCCCTGGATGCTGCCCGACCTGCTGTGCTGTTCCAGCAATAAAGTTTCAACTTTGATCTCCAGCATCTGCAGACCTCACTTTCTCCCTAACTCCTCAAGCTTTCTCAGCAGAGCCTCATTCTCCATCGCACCTACATCTCAGCTTTCTCATGTGGAGCACAGTGTCTGAATTCACCTATTCCCATTTCTTCTCCAGCCTCAAAGAGATGTCTGTACCTCACATACCCCATTGACACCACCACTACAAAAAGCTCCTGTTTCGAAGATTTGGGGCAGCACAGTGGCTCATGGGGAAGCACAGTGATTAGCGCTGCTGTCTGACAACACCAGGGACCCGGGTTCAATTCCAGCTTTGGGTGACTGTCTGTGTGGAGTTTACACATTCTCCCTGTGTCTGTGTGGGTTACCTCCCATAGTCCAAAGATGTGCAGGTTAGGTGAATTGGCCATGCTAAATGTAAATCACTGGCCATGAATTTTATCTAATATCTACATAATTTTAGTAGAATATGAACAATATTTTCTCTTAAAAAGCACCCCTGAAATGTCTTTTCTTCCCCTCTTTCTGTTTTCAAATACGAATAACAGCGACTGAGCATTTGCCAAATAATGCAATGTAACAATTTAACAGCTCATAGTGTGAACTTTACATGTGTAGTAACTGGCACCAAAGCATAAAGAGACTTTAATAGTATGAGGAGTGAGCGAATTGCCAACATTTTACCCAGTGTCTGTACAGGAGCTAACACTACATGTGAGGAAATATGTTTAAAGAAGGCTAACAAGGAGAAGGAATACATAATAAAAGGTTGGATCCACAAAATATAAAGGAACAGGGGAAATTGTGGACACAAAAACAGAGGTTGCTGGAAAACCTCAGCAGATCTGGCAGCCTCCGTGCAAAGTTAACGTTGACTCTTGATTTCTCTCCACAGATGCTGCCAGACCTGCTGAGTTTTTCCAGCAACCTCTGTCTTTGTTTCAGATTTACAGCATCCACAGTTCTTTCGGTTTTATTTTGAGGATTTGTGGAGTTCATGGTCTCAGATCATTCGAGATTGTTGGAAAAATAGATAAAGGTGCATTGTCTCAGCCTGCTCCTGCCCCACCTACCTCGATACTGTCCTATTCCCCCCTAGTCCAGGAATTCCCCACATACGTTCAAGACACCACCCATGCCCTCACCTCCTCCAAGACTTCTGTTTCCCCGGCCCTCGAGGTCTCATCTTCACCATGGAAACCCAGTCCCTCTACACCTCCATCTGGCATGACCAGGGCCTCCAAGCCTTCCATTCCTTCCTCTCCCGACGTCCCCAACAGTACCCTTCCATCGACACTCTCACTCGTTTGGCCGAACTGATCCTCACCCTTAACAATTTCTCCTTCGAATCCTCCCATTTCCTCCAGCCCAAAGGGGTAGCCATGGGCACCCGTATGGGCCCCAGCTATGCCTGTCTCTTTGTTGGCTACGTAGAACAGTCCATCTTTCGTAGTTATACCGGCACCACTCCCCACCTCTTCCTCCGCTACATTGATGACTGCATTGGCGGCACCTCGTGCTCCCATGAGGACGCTGAGCAATTCATCAACTTCACCAACACATTCCATCCTGACCTTAAATTTACCTGGACCATCTCTGACACCTCCCTCCCCTTCCTGGACCTCTCTATCTCCATTAATGACGACCTACTTGACACTGACATTTTTTACAAACCCACCGACTCCCACAGCTACCTGGATTACACCTCTTCCCACGCTACCTCCTGCAAAAATGCCATCCCGTATTCCCAATTCCTCCGCCTCTGCCGTATCTGCTCCCAGGAGGACCAGTTCTACCACCGAACACACCAGATGGCCTCCTTCTTTAGAGACTGCAATTTCCCTTCCCACGTATTTGAAGACACCCTCCAATGTATCTCGCTTACATCCTGCACCTACGCCATCAAACCCCACCCCTCCAACCGTAACAAGGATAGAACCCCCCTGATGCTCACCTTCCACCCTACCAACCTTCGCATAAACCAAATCATCCGCCGACATTTCCGCCACCTCCAAACAGACCCCACCACCAGGGATATATTTCCCTCCCCACCCCTTTCCACCTTCCGCAAAGACCGTTCCCTCCGTGACTACCTGGTCAGGTCCACACCCCCCAACAACCCATCCTGGTACCTTCCCCTGCCACCGCAGAAATTGCAAAACCTGCACCCACACCTCCTCCCTCACCTCCATCCAAGACCCTAAAGGGGCCTTCCACATCCATCAAAGTTTCACCTGCACATCCACCAATATCATTTATTGTATCCGTTGCTCCCGATGCGGTCTCCTCTACATTGGGGAGACTGGACGCCTCCTAGCAGAGCACTTTAGGGAACATCTCCTGGACACTCGCACCAATCAACCACACCATCCATTTCAACTCTCCCTCCCACTCTGCCGAGGACATACAGGAGAGGTCTAGAGATAATAGATTAGAAAGTCCTATTCCCCTCGGCTAACAGGACTGTAACAGGTTAACACAGATTTATGTAAGAGATTCATAGGAATTTGGAAGGAAATCTTTTCACTCAGAGGAAGGTGGGGATCTGAAGCAAAGGCAGAAACCCTCACAACATTTGAAACATACTTGAATGTGGGCTTGACGGGATTATACTATAGGCCGCCCAATAGCCAGCAGGAGATAGAAAAACAGGTGCGTGGGCAGATCATGGAAAGTTGTAAAAACAACAGGGCTATTGTGGGTAATTTTAACTTCCCTAATATTGACTGAGACTCACCTCATGCCAGGGTTTCAGATGGGGCAGAATTTGTTAGGTGCATCCAGAAGAGTTTCTTGAAACAATATCTAGACAGTCCAACTAGGGAAAGAGTCATACTGGATCCTGCATTGGGGAATGAGTCTGGCAAGTGATCGAAGTCTCAGTGGGGAAGCACTTTGGGAACAGTGATCATAATTCCATACATTTTAAGATAGTTATGAATAAGGATAAGACTGGCCCTTAAGTGAAAGTGCTAAATGGGAGAAGGCGAATTACAGCAGTATTAGGAAAAGTTAGATTGGGAGCTGCTGTTTCTGGGTGAATCCACATCTGACAGGTGAGTCATTTAAAAGCATGTTCCTGTGAGGATGAGAGATATGGATGGTATGATATAGGAATGTTGGCTGACAAGAGACACTGAATTAACTGAAACATGGTGTCAGGAATGCTGCAGCTAAAAAATATGAAACTGTGTGGATTTTTAGTACAATCAAAGAGTTAAATATTGAAAGAAAACAGCAAGGAAATGAAAAAAAAACAGACAGCAACATTGAATCACTGAGTTAACATGGTGGTGGGGGGGGTGCATTTTCAATTCCCGACTGATTGGATTTTTTCCATTCTCAGTGTCCAAACCAGCAATAGCTATTGAACTAATTTTAAAAAGCCTTAGAAAACAAGAGTAGCAACCCAGCTATCTGTGCTGAGAAATAATGCCATCAGCTGTATTGTAACATAGATCTCATAGGAGAGCAGAAAAGGCAGATTGCAGAGATTTTGAAGGTGTTGAAGATACAGTTTAAACACCATCTTGATTTTACTTATGAATATATGTGTTCAACATCAAAACTCAGTGGGAGATTGAGACCACATTGATAAATATAGCTGAATTTGGTTTACAGAGAAATAATCTCAGAGATTGTCGTAGGTAAGAGAGATCTTGCTGTGAGAGCCTGTCAGAAATGTACTATGAAGAAAGCTATTGGCATGTGCAGATGTTCTGAGATTATTGGTCTTCAGGTGGGCTGTAGTAATGGGAGAATGGATACGGATTTACATTATGCTGAGAGACCTTCCAGACTGAAATGGAAAAGGGAAGAAATATTTGTAGAAAAACTAGCAGAAAGGTCGAGGTCAGAAGGCAAAATATTTCGGAGGGCATCATATAAAAGGAAACATGTCCAAATGCAAAAAGCACAGTTTTAACATGAGAAACTAAATCACATTGCAGATAAGAGTTTAGCTATAAAGAAGCAAAATAAATTTCGACATATGGTTCCTGGAGAGACGGCAACTGACGATTCTGAGGAACTTTTCTGCACAATAGAACAGGATGGCATTGTCAAGGTGATAGAGTACAAGCTCGATTGTTTGAATAAGATCTCAAGGTCCTGTAAAGACAGCATTAGGAAACTCAGCATTCATTTATTAATTAAACCACATTATCATAGAATCCCTACAGTGTGGAAACAGGCCCTTCAGCCCAACAAGTCCACACTGACCCTCCGAAGAATAACCCACCCAGACCCATTCCCCTATATTTACCCCTGACTAATGCATGTAACCTACATATCTCTGAACTCTAGGGACAATTTGGGCATGGCCAATTCGCCTAAACTGCACACCTTTGGATTATGGGAGGAAACCCACACATATGCAGGGAGAATGTGCAAACTCCACACAGACAGTCATCCGAGTCTGGCATCGAACTTGGGTCCATAGCGCTGTGAGGCAACAGTGCTAACCACTGAACCACCATGCCATACCGATAGTGTGCATTGCCGGATAACCAAGAAATGTTCGCTAATCGGCACTCATAAATTATCACTTGTTTATGATCAGATCAATTATTCAAACGATCAATTACCCAAACAAAACAGTTCCCGCCCATCTTCTTTGGATAATCGAAGTTCTACTGCAAATGGTTTGTGACTGTTAGATAGATGACTGCAGAAAGAGAGGAGCAAACGAACATGAAGGGCTAGATACATACAGGTACATTGTGCAGCACCATGAATTTGCAGAAAGTTAAAAATCACACAGATTTTAGTCCAACATGTTTATTTGGAAGCACTAACTTTCATAGCGCTGCCCCTTCATCAGGTGGTTGTGGAGTACACAATTGTAAGACACAGAATTTATAGCAAAAGTTTACAGTGTGATGTAACTGAAATTAATTATTGAAAAAGACCTGAATTGTTTGTTAAGTCTCTCATCTTTTAGACTGACCATGTTGGTTTCAGTTCTTTCATATGTAAATCGCAAAACTTTTTTAAAAAGTTAGAATTCTCACGTGAACTTTAATAATTGGTGTCATGTCAGCCCAGATAATGTATTGAAGGTGCAAGCTGCCCTGTGTGAGGTTGTCTGTGCCACAATGGTCAGACTGATTCTAATCTAAAAAACAGAATCTTACATGGATTCATGTAGTTTTTGAGCAAAGTAAAATGTAATTCTGCAAGTACAAATTCACCCCACGAACTTATATGTATATGTGTGCATGTGGGTGTGTGTGTTGGGGGAGGTTATGAGTGTCTGTGAGAGAGTCTGTGTATGTGTGTGAGGGTAAAGAGGTATAAGTCTGTGAGAGGGTGTGTGCGGGAGTGTATGTGTGAGCGTATGAGAGAGGGTCTACATGATTGTGTGTGTCTGTAGGAGAATGTGTGCGTGAGTAGGATTGTGTGTGTGTGTGTGTACACACTGTGAAAGCTAGTACTTCCAAATAAACCTGCTGGACTATAACCTGGTGTTGTGTGATTTTTAACTTTGTACACCCCAGTCCAACACTGGCATCTCCAAATCATGACTTGGTCGAACTGTGTGAAGTAAAAGAAATACTGCCAGCCACACAGACAAGAACAAGTTTTTTTTTAAGAACACCAAATAAACAATGGAGTAACATACCTGTGGTAATCGTCAGGCTTCACAGACATTACAGGCCAGAAGCCTCTCAAAGACCGTCAACACATTAACAGTTAATATGTGGGTGAAATCTGAGCCAAGCATTCTTGTGTCAAT
The DNA here is from genome assembly GCF_037043375.1 of Chiloscyllium plagiosum. Taxonomy (NCBI): domain Eukaryota; kingdom Metazoa; phylum Chordata; class Chondrichthyes; order Orectolobiformes; family Hemiscylliidae; genus Chiloscyllium; species Chiloscyllium plagiosum. The sequence continues at coordinate 133,179,759 of NW_028270141.1, forward strand.
CAGACTGTTGATGTTTCTAGTTTGCATTAAAATCTCATGCTTGTTTGTTTAAGAATATCTGGAAGAGCTAATGATTTTATAACAGTGGCAGCAGCAGAGCAGATCAGTGCGATTTATTATTTCCCACTAAAGTCATTCATCTTGGAAAAGTCTATAAAAGGGAATCAGAGCAAATTGCTGGCATCATTCTTCCCTGACTAATTCAATATTATCGGTCCACACAGCAGTCTACACTCACCCAGCTAATAATGATCTACACATATTTTGCTTTGTGGAAACATTGCTCTCCTTATGTTGGAAATTGTCTTGATTTCAGCTTCAGCTTTACCATTTGGCTGCAGTTTAGAGAACAGTGCATTCCACAGCACCTCCCTCCCCAGTGACCAAAAAAGCCAAGGGGAACCTTTTGTCTGCCTACACTCTCTGCACCAGGAGTGTGAAAGAATCTATGTTGGGCGAGTGCAGCTCCAGCAACATTCAAGAATCTCGATCTCATACAAGAGAAAGCATCTTGCTTGACCAACACTTTATTCATTACCTTATTCCATCCTCTATTGATGCAGCAGAGTATAACATCAACAAGACGCACTGCAGTGATTCAGCTCTTTCCAAACCTCTGCTACCTGGAAAGACCAGGGCAACAGATGCAAAGGAATAGCACAAGTAACCCTCCAAACCACACAACATCTTGGTTGGAGCTATATTATCTGCTGTTCCTTTATTAAAGACAGAGATAGATAGGTTCTTGATTAGTATAAAGATCAAGGGTTATGGAAGAAGGCCGGAGAATGCAGTTGAGCAACATATCAGCCATGATCAAATGGCAGAGCAGACTCCATGGGCCAAATGGCCCAATTCTACTGTCATATCCTATGGTCATATTGGTAAAGGTAAAGTCACCATTGTTTTACCAGAACATAAAACTGCTGTCTCATTGGAGAGACAGATAATTAGTAGGACTTTAAGCTGAGGGTCACCATACTTTAGGTGAGGGGAGGAGATTGAGGAAGCTATAACATCAGCCAGTAGGTGGGTAGTGAACCCATGCTGTTAGTGTGCTCTGTGTTACAAGCTAGCCATCCAGCCAACTGAGCTAAACTACTTTTGGTTAAGACCCGCTACCAGCCTCCCAAAACAACACTGCTGTTGATGTTTCTAAACCAGATGGTGGCAGCAGTTCACCGCCATCATGTGAAGGATGTTTTAGGGGTGGACAATGAATGTTGTCAGGCTTGCCAACAATGTCTGCCTAGAGGATAAATAAAACAAAATAAACAAGTTCTTTTGTAACAGGAGGGAAGAGTTCACTCCCCTTTAATTCATATCTTGCTTTACTCATTGGTGATTACAGGTAATTCTTTCTTATTTCATTCTGAAACTTCTCTTGTTCTTTTATCTAGTTAGCGTAAAATATGTCAGCTGACTCTGGATGCACTCTGTGTCACAAGTTACCTTCTTTCACATGGGAGCCTGGACTGAGAGCGGTAGTAGATGATTTCACCAGTGACAGATGCCCTTGGTACAAGATCCTCACAGAAAGCCAATCTCCACCATCAGTCACTGGGCAATGATCAGATTGGATCATCCTCGGATGGAAGCTTTGCCTTTCTCCTGCCTGGGTTGCTGAAGTTGGGCAACGTACCTAACCCCGAGTGCCCTGTTTGAGTTCAGCTATGTTTGTGTTGATCGAGGATGAACCTGACATTATGCTGTGGCATTGAGGGCACTCGTATCTGGGATGGCATTGAGGCATTTCATCTCCCAGACTGTGATGCCCAAGGCACTCCAAGTGGTGAGAAGCTCTTTTCATTCCTTATCTATGTCAATAAGTCAGGTTTTCCGCTATGACCAGCCATCACCTGCACGAAGGCATATCCCACAAAGAATATTCTGATGGTGTTTGTACGTAGCATGAAGATGAATGTGAATGTTTCTTCTTCCAGTCCTATGGAATAAATAGAATAGAACTGAATGATTATAGCATTGAACAAGGCTGCTCAACCCATTGTGTCCATGCCATAGTTCTGCAAACATTTCCTTTTCAGGCAGACTGTAGTAATGAGAGAATGCATTTACATATTGCTGAGACACATTTCAGGCTGAATTCAAACACAGAACAGGAGGAAGGAAGAAATACTTGCAGAAAAGCCAGCAGAAAGGTCAAGCTCAGAGGACAAACTATTTCAGAGGGCATCAGATAAAAGAAAACATGTCCAAATGCAAAAGACGAGAAACTGAATCACATTGCAGGTCAGTGTTTAACTAGAAAGAAGCAAAACAAATCGATACATATGGTTCATGTGAGATGGCAACTGAGGAATCACTCTACACCAGAGAACAGGATGGCATTGCCAACTCTAAAGGTATAAATAGTTTGTGAATTTTAGATTGATTGAGGAGCACGTGAACATAATAGATACAGGGACATGGGGCAGCATTGTGACTTGCAGATCTGTGTGAAGTAAAAAATGCTGCCAAGAGCACACAGAAAGTCTGGAAATTATACAATCACCTTTGGAAAGCTACGATTGAATTTTCACCACCAAACCCTGAGCCTGTGCATTCCAGTTGCACAAGAACAAGTTGCTACTGATGTAACCTTCCCCTCTTTTGTCAGTCCCCTTACTTTGGTATCCTTTGGTTTATGACCCTTCCATCAATGGGAACATCCCTCCCCATATTTTTCATATGGTCAACCCATGATTATGAGCACCTCAATCAAATGTCTTCAAGCATCTGCAGTCCTCACTTTCTCCTTCTCTTGTCTAGGATCTTATCTTCTGCAATCAATGCAAATAACTGAAGTCCCTCAATTTTGGACTTATACATCTCTGAAGCTTCCATATTTTCCTAAATGTTGGAACCTCTTGGTAATGTGAGCTGGACATTATTTTCCAGGTGAGATCCAACCAACTATTTTAATGACTCCTCATTACTTTCTTGCTTTTGCCCTCGATGTCTTTATTTATAAAGATTAGCCAAAGCACTTTCACAAACTGCCAAATTCAAGGAGCTGTGCACATGCACCAAAGTGTCTCTGGTCCCTTACTTCTATAGAATTACATCCTTTATTTTATGTTACCTCTCCTCACTCACTGTTCCAACCAGAGGTGAATCACTTCACCTTTCTCTGCATTAAATTGCATCTGCCACTTGTCGGCCCATTTCAACTCTATTCCTTACGAAGAGCTTTTGCCCAAAATGTCGATTTTCCTGCTCCTCGGATGCTGCCTGACCTGCTGTGCTTTTCCAGCACCACTCTAATCTAGGCCCATTTCAACTGCTTGTCACCATCATCCTTAACAGGTCAGAATACATCCAAGTTCTGAGTCAGCTGAACTTGTTGAAATCATACCCTGGATGTCAGGGTCTAAATGTGTCTGATCACATCAAACTGGAGGTATTGCACCAGTAGCATGAGTGAGTTGAAAGACAGATTTGAAGATGAGAGGGAGGATTTCAAACAAATGTTGGCAGATGGGATTTCAGAACAGGTCAGTGAGTACAATATGATGAGCAGGTTTGATTTGGTGTGAAAGAGTTTTGCTAATACGGTCTTTGGTTACAGAATGTGATGGTTGTATTCCTGTGTGACTCTGCATTCTACAAAAATCACACAATACAAATACACCAAAGGTGTAGGCGATGTAATCGCATTAAAGCCAACACACACTTTAAAAGTTCACATTTTAGAAATGTTCCCTATTCACTCAATTGTGTTACAACCAATTTGCGTTAATGAATGACACATTATAGAATTGAATTAGCATTAATTGAATTGACTTCATTGTCACATGTAGTCATGTGAGTATGGTGAAAAGTTTACAAGTCATCTTACAGTGCCATCATCAGTAGAAAGGTACCAAGGTACAGATTCTTGAGTACAAATTCTGAGAGAAAAAGTTAGAAAAATAAAGAAATAAGAAGTCCAGGCCTTAAAAAGCACAAAATCATAGCAATAAGCCAGAAAAATAAAGAAATTAAAAGTTCAGAATAACTGTCCTTCTGTGATAATATGATAAAGAATAAAAAAAAACTAAGACAAAGTCCATTTAGTCCAGCTCTTGGCATGAGGATACGAACCTCCCAATGGAGTCATGGATCAGACGATGCTGAAGAAAATGCTGCATGGAGTCACAGACTGACTGAAGCTGCCACAAGGAGACTCAGGCCAGACCAGAACAACCATGCCAGAAATCTCATGGAATACCTAGACCTTTGGAATAGCAGGCCTGGACCCATCTCGTCTTCAGCTGCCACCAAAACGGAACCTTCTTCCTCACCCGAAGCCGCCAAAAGAAGGCAAGGTGAACTTGATATTAAATTGGTGCTAGGACCGCCTCAACAAAACCGAAGCCACCAGGAACCCAAACTAACCTCTGACATCACTGTCATGAGCCCGTGCGGCTGGGCCTACATGACTCTGTGCTGCCGGGCCTACGTGTGTCTGTGCTGCCAGGCCTACGTGTGTCTGTGCTGCCAGGCCTACGTGTGTCTGTGCTGCCGGGCCTACGTGAGTCTGTGCTGCTAAGCCAATGTGAGTCTGCTGCCAGGCCTATGTGAGCCCGTGCTGCTGGGCCTACATGATCTGTGCTGCTGGGCCTACGTGAGTCTGCACTGCTGGGCCTACATGAGTCTGCGCTGCTGGGCCTATGTGAGTCTGCACTGCCGATCCTGCATGAATTTGTGCTGCTGGGCCTACGTGAACCATACTGCCAGAGCTATGTGAGCCAGTGCTGCTGGGTCTAAGCGAGTCAGCTCTGCCGGGCCTACTCATCACCGCCAATACCTTCACAGCAACCCAGCCCTGCACCAAGACGTAAGTAAGATCAATAAAAGAAAATAAAAGAGGGGAGAGAGAAAAAGAAGGAAAGAAACAAAAAGACACGTGGACAGAGGCTTTGAGTTCCAGGCTCAGAAGCCCTACTCTGCCACCATCTTACCGAAATAAGACACCAGAAGGAAAGGCAAGGGAGCAGTGGAAATGACAAAAGGGGAAGAGTTTCAATGGCAGAGAGGCTGTGGTAGGAGGAGAGATGAGCCATGTGCATAGGATAAATAAACTGGCTTGCCAGCTGGTGATGTTGCATGGTTTGAAACTTGTCTCTTGTTGAACTCAGGAACCAAGGTTTTGTTGGCATGGTCATGTACAGTCAGAATGAGTGGACATGAGGGGTTGAAGTAATTATCAAGGCAAGGGGCTCTATAAAAGGAGATGTCTCTGTCAAGTTGCAAGAAGCTGAGGTTTACTGATGTCGATCTGCAAGCTCAGAGTGGTGATAGCCTCCAGAGCGGTGGAAGATTGTTGCCAATATAGAAATGGTTGCATATAAACTTGTCACAGGGATGCATGAGAGTGAAAGAAAGGAGTACACTGAGGAACTTGGAGAAATGTGGAAATGATAATACAGGGTAGGAAAATAAGTTCTTTGACTGAGGTGCTAGGGTTATTCAGACACGTAGCACCATTCATAATCTCAAAATATCCTAAAGTGCTTCATGTCCAATGAAGTACTTTGAAGCACCTTCACCAATCTAGGCAGGGAATGCAAGAGCCAGTGTGCATACGGCAAGATCCCACAAAAAGCAATATGACAATGATGAGATAAGGTGTCTGAGTGCGAGATATAACATTAGCAAGATGCTAGTCATTGAGTCATAGAGTCATAGAGATACAGCACAGAAACAGACCCTTCGGTCCAACTCGTCCATTCCGACCAGATATCCCAACTCAAACTAGTCCCACCTGCCAGCACCCGGCCATATCCCTCCAAACCTTTCCTATTCATATTCCCATCCAAATGCCTCTTAAATGTTGCAATTGTACCAGCCTCCACCACTTCCTCTGGCAGCCCATTCCACACATGCACCACCCTCTGCGTGAAAAAGTTGCCCCTTAAATCTCCTTTATATCTTTCCCCTCTCACCCTAAACCTTTGCCCTCTAGTTCTGAACTCCCCGACCCCAGGGAAAAGACCTTGTCTATTTACCCTACCAAGGCCCCTCATGATTTTATAAACCTCTATAAGGTCACCCGTCAGCCTCTGATGCTCCAGGGAAAATAGCCCCAGCCTATTCAGCCTCTTCCTCTAGCTCAAACCCTCCAACCCTGGCAACATTATTGTAAATCTTTTCTGAATCCTTTCAAGTTTCACAACATCCTTCCGATAAGAAGGAGACCAGAACTGCACGCAATATTCCAACAGCGGCCGAACCAATGTCCTGTACAGCCTCAACATGACCTCCCAACTCCTATACTCAATACTCTGACCAATAAAGGAAAGCATACCAAATGTATTCTTCACTATCCTATCTACCTGCGGCTCTCCTTTCAAGGAGCTATGAACCTGCACTCCAAGGTCTCTTTGTTTAGCAACACTCTCTAGGAGCTTACCATTAAGTGTGTAAGCCTGTTAAGATTTGCTTTCCCAAAATGCAGCACCTCACATTTATCTGAATTAAACTCCATCTGCCATTTTCTGATCAAGATCCCATTCTTTGCTGTCCACTACACCAAGATCATGGTACTGTAGCAGGCACTGCTGTTCAGAAGGGTGGGAAAAAACTTGTAGGGCCATAGTCATAGGGGAGTAGATAGGCGGTTCTGTGGCTCAAAACGGGACTCCCGGATGGTATGTTGCCTCCCAGGTGCTGGGGTCAGGGAGGTCACCGATTGGCTGCAGAGCATTCTAAAAGATGAGGGTGAACAGCCAGTTGTCTTGATGCATATGGGGACCAACGATATAATTAAAAATGAGATGAGGTCCTGAAAGAAGAATTCAGGGAGCTAGGAGAGAGGTTAAAGAGAAGGACTTCAAAGGTAGTGATCTCGGGATTACTACCAGTGCCACGTGCTAGCCAGCATAGAAATGCAAAAATAGGCAGGATGAACACGTGGCTTGAGAAATGGTGCAGGAGGGAGGGATTCAGATTCGTTGGACATTGGGACTGGTTCTGGGGAAGGTGGGACTATTACAAAATGGACGGTCTCCATCTGAACGAGACTGGAACCAATGTCCTTGGGGGAATTTTTGCTACTGCTGTTGGAGAGGTTTTAAACTAATGTGGCAGGGGACTGGGAACCAGAAGAGAAAATAAGTAGGCAGCGAGGTGGAGACTGCAGACTGTAAGAATCATGAAGCTAGCATTAATAAGGAGAAGAGTAGGCAGACAGCAGATGAATGCAAAAGAACTGGTGGCCTGAAATGCATCGACTTTAATGCAAGGACCATAGTGTGTAAGGCAGATGAACTTAGGGCTTGGATTGGTGCTTGGGAGTATGATGTTATTGCAATCACAGAGATTTGGTTGAAGGAAGGGCATGATGATTGGCAACTAAATGTTCCAGGATGTAGACGCTTCAGACAGGACAGGGAGGGAACTAAAAGGGGAGGTGGAGTTGCATTGCTGGTCAGGGATGATATCACGGCTGTGCTAAAGGAGGACATTATGGCGGTCTTGGGTAGTGAGGCATTATGGGTGGAGCTGAGAAATAAGAAGGGTGCAGTTACATTGTTGGGGCTGTATTATAGACCTCCCAACAATGAGCATAAAGTAGAAGAACAAATAGGTAAACAGATTATGGAATGATGTGGAGGCAATAGGGTAGTGGTGATGGGAGATTTTAATTTTCCCAACATGGATTGGGATACACTTAGTGTCAGATGTCTGAATGGGGCAGAATTTGTAAGAAGCGTCCAGGAGAGTTTTCTAGAGCAGTATGTCAATAATCCAACAAGGGAAGGAGCCATATTGGACCTGGTACTGGAGAATGAGCCAGGACAGGTGGTAGAAGTTGTGGTGGGGGACTTCTTTGGGAACAGTAACCACAATTCTGTAAGTTTTAGAATACTCATAGCCAAAGATGAGAGTGGTTCTAAGGGAAGAGTACTAAACTGGGCCAAGGGCAATTATATCAAAATTAGGCAGGAGCTGGGAAATGTGGATTGGACACAGCAATTTGAAGGGAAGTTCACATTTGAGATGTGGGAGGCTTTCAAAGATAGGTTAACGGCAGTGCAGGAAAGGCATGTCCCATTGAAGGCAAAGGATAGGAAGGGCAAGATTCGTGAACCGTGGATGACAAGAGAAATTGTATGACTAGCCAAAAGGAAAAGGGAAGCATACATAAGGTCCAGGCAGCTAAGAACAGAACGGGACCTGGAGGAATATCGGAAGAGTTGGACCAGTCTTAAACGAGGAATCAAGCGGGCTAAAAGGGGTCATGAAATAGTATTAGCGAGCAGAATTAAGGAGAATCCCAAAGCATTTTATTCTTACATAAGAAGCAAGCAGGTAACTAGAGAAAGGATTGGTCTACTAAAGGGTAAGGAAGGAAGGCTGTGTGCCGAACCTGAGAGAATGGGTGAGATTCTGACTGATTATTTTGTATCAGTGTTCACTGAGGAGAGAAACATGATGAATTTTGAGGTTAGAAATAGACGTTTGATTAGTCAGGATCACGTTGGCATAAGTAGGGAAGATGTATTGGGTAGGTTAGAGGTTATTAAGGTGGACAAATCCCCAGGACCGGATGGGATCTATCCCAGGTTGCTGAGGGAGGCGAGAGAGGAAATAGCTGAGGCCCTGACAGATACCTTTGTGGCATCCTTAAATACAAGTGAGGTGCCGGAGGAAGGTTGCTCATGTTGTCCCCCTGTACAAAAAGGGTTGTTGGGATATTCTGGGTAACTACGGACCAGTGAGCCTGATGTCAGTGGTGGGAAGTTGCTGGACAAGGTACTGAGTTATAGGATCTATTTATATTTAGAAAAGAATGGGCTTATCAGTGATAGGCAACATGATTTTGTGCGGGGGAGATCATGCCTTACCAACTTATTAGAGTTCTTCGAGGAAGTGATAGATAAAGGAAGGGCTGTTGATGTCATATACATGGACTTTAATAAGATGTTTGATAAGGTTCCCCATGGTAACCTAATAGAGAAAGTGAAGTCACATGGTGTGCAGGGTATTCTAGCTAGGTGGATAAAGAACTGGTTGAGCAACAGGAAACAGAGAGTAGTAGTTGAAGGGAGTTTCTCAAAATGGAGAAAGGTGACCAGTGGTGTTCCACAGAAGTCAATATTGGGGCCACTGTTGTTTGTAATATACATAAATGATCTAGAAGAGGGCACTGTTGGTATGATCAGCAAATTTGCAGATGACACGAAGATTGATGGAGTAGCAGAAAGAATAAGGGACCGTCGAAGAATACAGGAGAATATAGATAGACTGGAGAGTTGGGCGGAAAAGTGGCAGATGGAGTTCAATCCTGACAAATGTGAGATGGATGCATTTAGGCATGTCTAATTCTAGAGCAAATTATGCAATGAACAGAAGAGCCTTGAGAAGGGTTGATGAGCAGAGAGATTGTGGGCGGCACGAACGCACAGTGGTTAGCACTGCTGCCTCACAGTGCCAGAGACCCGGGTTCAATTCCAGCGTCAGGCAACTGACTGTGTGGAGTTTGCACATTCTCCCAGTGTCTGCGTGGGTTTCCTCCGGGTGCTCCGGTTTCCTCCCACAGTCCAAAAATGTGCAGGTTAGGTGAATTGGCCTTGCTAAATTGCCCGTAGTGTTAGGGGCAGGGGTAAATGTGGGGGAATGGGTCTGGGTGGGTTGCTCTTCGGAGGTTCGGTGTAGACTTGTTGGGCCGAAGGGCCTGTTTCCACATTGTAAATAATCTAATCTAACCTGGGAGTACAGGTACATTGTACCCTGAAGATTGCTGCATAGGTGGATAGAGTGGTCAAGAAGGCACATAGTATGCTTGCCTTCATCGAACGGGGTATTGAGTATAAGAGCTGACAGGTCATGTTAAAATTTTACAAAACATTGGTTTGGCCGCATTTAGAATACTGTGTACAGTTCTGGTCGCCACATTACCAAAAGGATGTGGACGCTTTGGAGAGGGTGCAGAGAAGGTTTACGAGGATGTTGCCTGGTATGGAAGGTGCTAGCTACGAAGAGAGGTTGAGTAGGTTAGGTTTGTTTTCATTAGAAAAATGAGATTGAGGTTTACAAAATCATGAAGGGCAGACAGGGTAGATAGAGATAAGCATTTTCCCAGGGTGAAGGATTCAATAATGAGAGGTCACGCTTTCAAGGTGAGAGGTGAAAAGTTTAAGGGGGATATACGCGGCAAGTACTTTACACAGAGGGTGGTGGGTGTCTGGAACGCGTTGCCAGAAGTGGTAGAGGAAGGCATGGTAGATTCATTTAAGATGCGTCTGGACAGATGCATGAGTAGGTGGGGAGCAGAGGGATACAGATGCTTAGGAATTGACCGACAGGTTTAGACAGTAGATTTGGATCGGCTCAGGCTTGAAGGGCCTGTTCCTGGGCTGTACATTTTCTTTGTTCTTTGTACCTCCAATTTTGGTGTCATCTGCAAACTTACTAATTATACCTGTTAATGCTCACAACCAAATCATGTATATAAATGATGAAAAATAGTGGGCCGAACACGGATCCTTATGGCACCCCATTGGTCACAGGCCTCCAGTCTGAAAAACAACCCTCCACCACCACCCTCTGTCTTCAACCTTTGAGCCAGTTCTGTATCCAAATTGTGAGTTCTCTCTGTATTTCATGAGATCTAACCTTGCTAACCAGTCTCCCATGGGGAACATTGTCAAACGCCTTGCTGAAGACCATATAGATCACATCTACCACTTTGTCCTCATCAATTCTCTTTATTACTTCTTCAAAAAACTCAATCAAGTTGTGAGACATGACTTCCCACGCACAAAGCCACATTGACTATCCCTAATCAGTCCTTGCCTTTCCAAATACATGTACATCCTGTCCCTCAGGATTCCCTCCAACAATTTGCCCACCACCGATGTCAGGCTCACTGGTCTATAGTTCCCTGGCTTGTCCTTACCACTTTTCTTAACAGTGGCACCATGTTAGCCAACCTCCAGTCTTCCAGCACCTCACCTGTGACTTATCAATGATACAAGTATCTCAGCAAGAGGCCCAGCAATCACTTCCCAGCTTCACAGAGTTCCAGGGTACACCTGACCAGGTCCTGGGGATTTATGCACTTTTATGCGTTTCAAGACATCCAGCAATTCCTCCTCTGTACTGCCTTAAGAGCTTTATTTTGTATGTGGGGCAAGACCTGAACCTACAATGTGCTGCTAACTGGCCTCAGTGAGACAGTCCCACGACAAGAGACAATTAGGAGAAAGACAGAGCTCCTGTTGCCTATTGCTGTGACAAACTTGGAGCAAGCAATCTGTTGGGCAGAACGTTATCCTTCCGGAATATGTTTGATTGATTTATTTTTACCCACCACTTCAGAACCATCTTTGACACTGCCCACCTTTCACAAAATCAGACTGTCTCTAATCAAGATTAGATTAGATTACATTACAGTGTGGAAACAGACCCTTCGGCCCAACAAGTCCACACCGACCTGCCGAAGCGCAACCCACCCATACCCCTACATTTACCCCTTACCTAACACTACGGGCAATTTAGCATGGCCAATTCACCTAACCTGCACATCTTTGGACTGTGGAAGGAAACCGGAGCACCCAGAGGAAACCCACGCAGACACGGTGAGAACATGCAAACTCCACACAGTCGCCTGAGGCGGGAATTGAACCCGGGTCTCTGGCGCTGTGAGACAGCAGTGCTAACCACTGTGCCACCGTGCCACACTGTGCCACCGTGCCACTGTGCCACCGTGCCAACTTCTGTTTCAATTTCCCTCTGTTGAAACTGAGCATCCTCTTAAGTCTTTGGTTTAAGTTTGCCATGAATGGTATTTCCAGGAGGTACAGTTGTGGTGGAATTGTAAATAATTGATAATAGAATAATGGCTATCGCTGAATCTGGATTTTCACTGCCTGTATTTTTTTCTCTTTAATTTATTCATAGGATGTGAGTGTTGCTGACATGGCCTGTATTTATTGCCCATCCCATCCAGTGAAGAGTCAACCACAGTGCTGTGGGTCAGGGGTCAGATGTAGGCAAGGCTAGCAGATTTCATTCTCTGAAGCTAATTGAAGGTAGTTGCATGATTCCACATTTTTATTGAGTTCAATTTTCACCATCAACTGCGGTCAGATTCAAACCTGTATCTCCAGGAATTAACCTGGCATTTACAGGTTTGTTAGTCCACAGACAATATCATTATGCCACCATCTTCTTTCCCTCACACCTTGTTGCTAGTGACTTTGATGACTCTTTTAAAGAGTCTCCCAGCCAATTGAGAGATGAGGCAGATAGAGAGGATGACAGGAGAGAGAACTAAAACTCTATGGTGAAACGAATGAAAGCACTCCCACCTTCTCCCTGAACTCCACGGTTCCACTGATCAATGTGCCGACATTTGGATGTCTGATTCTGGAAGTCACTACCGTGGACAGACCTCAGCGTTCCAAGCAGAAAATAAAATAAATGTGAGGATACGTAGGCCATCTCCTGTCCTGTACAGTCCCCCCACCCCCATCTAACTGGCCAATCAAAGTTCAAGATCTACACATCTCCACAACATTTTTTGAAAATTGTTTGGCACTGGGGGCATCAACTTTGTTTTTTTTAAATACATTTATGAGATACAGGCAGCACTGTATATGCCAATGTTTATTGCCCACCCCTAATTGCCCAGAGGGCAGTTACTAAAGCGTCGGAGGCTGAGGGGTGACCTTATAGAGGTTTACAAAATTATGAGGGGCATAGACAGGATAAATAGGCAAAGTCTTTTCCCTGGAGTCAGGGAGTCCAGAACTAGAGGGCATAGGTTTAGGGTGAGAGGGGAAAGATATAAAAGAGACCTATGGGGCAACTTTTTCACGCAGTGGGTGGTACGTGTATGGAATGAGCTGCCAGAGGAAGTGGTGGAGGCTAGTACAATTGCAACATTTAAGAGGCATCTGGAGGGTACATGAACAGGAAGGGTTTGGAGGCATATGGGCCGGGTGCTGGCAGGTGGGACTAGATTGGGTGGGATATCTGATCGGCATGGACGGGTTGGACCGAAGGGTCTGTTTCTGTGCTGTACATCTCTATGACTCTATGACTCTAAGAGTCATCCACATTGCTGTGGGTCTGGGGTCACAAGTAGGCCAGACCAGGTAAGGGTGGCAGTTTCCTTCTCTAAAGAACATTCATGAACCAGATAGGTTCATCAGACTGTTCACTCTAGAGTTTTTAATTTTAGAATTCAAATTCCAACCATGTGCCATGGCAGGATTTGAACCCAGGTCCCTCAGAACATTACCTGTGTATCTAGAATTAATAGTCCCGTTATAAGACCACTAGGTCATCACCTGCCCTGTAACTGCTATTTGATGATATTGCGTCTAAACGTATGAAGCATTATTCGTAGGGAAGTTTGCTGAGAATCATTAGCTATATTTTTGCTGACTACACTTTCAATTAAGGATGTTCACGCACAACAGGACGCAGACTCTGAATCATAGGGAGCACTTGCATTTGAAGAAGTCTTCTCAGCCTATTGTACCCATGCTGGCCCTTTGAAAAAAAACATCTAATTAGGCCTACATTCTCCTCTCTCCCCAAAACTCTGGCAAAGCATCACTTCCCATCCATGCACATATCGTCAAAAATATTCTCTATGCGTCAAGAGCGATCACAGGTACTCCAGGAACCTGCAGTTACAGAGAGGGAAGGTGGGGAACAAATAGGAGAACAGCAGGCAGTGAAGGAGGACCAGGGAGATGGTGCAAGAGACCCTTGGTTGCATTGTGCTATCTAACAAGTATCAGAATGGTAGCAATTAAGAAAATAGGACCATATCTTCAAAAGTGAAATTAAGAGACCTTTTTCTCACACTAAGGATATGCAAATTAGATAGCTGTCTGTTCTCCAAAGGTTGTCCTTTCTTGACAAAGGATGTGCTGGCAGTGGAGGGGGTGCAGAGGAGGTTCACTTGGTTGATTCTGGAGTTGAGAGGATAGGCTTATGAGGAGAGAATGAGTAGTCTGGGACTATACTCATTGGAATTTAGAAGAATGAGAGGAGATCTTATGGAAACATATAAAATTATGAAGAGAATAAATAAAATAGAAGCAGGGAGATTGTTTCCACTGGTGGGTGAAACTAGAACCAGGGGGCATAGCTTCAAAATAAGGGGGAGCAGGTTTAGGACTGAGCTGAGGAGGAACTCCTTCACCCAAAGGGTTGTGAATCTGTGGAATTCCCTGCCCAGTGAAGCAGTTGAGGCTCCCTCATTGAATGGTTTTAAGGCAAAGATAGATTTTTGAACAGTAAAGGAATTAAGGGTTATGGTGCAAGGGCGGGTAAGTGGAGCTGAGTCCACGAAGAGATCAGCCATGATCTTATTGAACGGCGGAGCAGGCTCGAGGGGCCAGACGGCCTACTCCTGCTCCTTTTCTTATGTTCTTAGTTTCTGCATCAAGAACATATCAAGATGCAGTTTAGTAAGGATTTCTTTCACTAAATGGGTCATCAATGGAACTGAGGCATAGCTTAATTGAATGGCAATGTAGTCCTGAGGGGCTGAATGGCCTACTCCATTTCCCAGTGTTGATAAGAAGAAACTATCTGTCCCAACTGTGATATTATGTATTATTGGTGTTGCACCCTTAATTTATGAAGACAATGAACAATGACTGACCACTTTTGGTGTAGAGAGATTTGTACATCAGCTTTATCATGAAGATGCAGATTTATATGTGTCCTTTTTTGTTGTTGTTGATGGTTTAAGTTATGGCCTTTGATGCCTAAGCAAGAAGCACTGGCCTTTTGAAGTTGCAGTGTGGCAGCAACCATATTGGAGTGCTTCAGTCTTCAAAACAAAGTTCAGCGTTTCAGTGGATTAAAGCAGAGCATTAAGATTCAGATCATGAAAATGGATGAAGGCTTCAGGCTATGTTTGGACAGATGGGAGCTGTATATCATGCTGAAGACAGAGAATAGAGCTCCAAAAGGCCCCAGAGTGCCCATTAGAGTTTCCATGGCTATATTTTTTTTCCCGATTCCCTAACTAGTAAGTAAATTTTTAAAAGAAAATCTGACTGCTCAAACACACTTTCAGCTTCACCCTCCCCACTAAACTCCTGACAATCCAACACTCTTAAACCTGTCACTCTCATACAATGCCAGGGCCTTACTGACATCACCATCCACTCCAAAACAAGGACCAAAAGGGCAAGAGGCCAGCACACAAAGGAATCTGTAAATAAACACCCACTGTGTTTGCTGATTAACTGATATTTGAACAGGCCTGCGGAGACTTCTCGTTTTAAACCAAAGGGTCTTTGATTGTGGCAGCCAAGTGCATGCACGGCAAAGGTGGTGAATCAATGTAAGTGACTCTTAGCAGATGTCCTAATCGGTTAATGAGTGGCCTGTCTTTAAACAGAGCATCAGCAATGCTGCAGATTGGAACACGACTCTTCAATGTATCATCATATTCTGATAGTCAACTGAGCCAAATAAGAATGACAAATTATACAAACCCATCCTTTTCTGGGGATGCTGGGGTAGAATGAGCTTTTGCCAATGTGCTCCAACAGGGGACAGTCTGGAAAGCAAGCACAGGGGCAGTGGTGGAATGGTAATGTCAATGACATGGAGACCCAGAGCAATGCTGTAGAAGCATGGGTTCAAATGTCCCAATGGCAGCTGATGAGATTGAAATTCAACTAACAGAAACTATACTTAGTGATTGTGAAACTATCCTTTGTTTTTGTCATAAAGATACTTGTAGATTCTAATGGCATTTTCATCCTGCAATTGTTGACAAGGTTTTATCTGTAACCAAACAAGCCCAATTACTGCTAGCTTACTGAGAAATGTATGATGCATTCTCTCCAGTACTCCAGTTTGTTTTGCTTTGGACTCTATAACAACCTTCAAATATGTGAAGGTTTTTTTTTCTGATTCCAGTCCTACCCAGGCCCCTTCCTTCACTTCTTTTCCCAGTACCCTGATGACTGCTGTTTCCACTCTCACCCTGAACTGGAAAATTCCATCAACTCCCCTGTTCCAATTTCCTCCCCTCTCTTACCTTCAAATAGTTCATCTCTAACTTGCCTTTCTCACTCTCCTCCCCTATTTCTTGCACAGGCTCATAGTCACTCCTATAGTTGCCCGGTTTACATTTCCTCGCACCTTCCTTCCTTTCAAGACTCCATTCCATTCTTCTAGCTTCTCTGACTCCATTGTTTCTGATCTATCAATGTAAGCTTCCATGTCAGCACTTCTGCGTTCTCCTTCTTTCCTCCCACTGGGAATTTCACTGCTCAATGTGGCTGACAGGACCCTCAACCATGCCAGGTCCATTTCCTGCACTTCTCCTGTTCCTGTCCTGCCTCGAAAGAGTTCCCCAATCCTCACCTTCAATCCCGCCTGCCTCTCTGTTCACAGCTCATCCTTGGCCATGTTGGCCACCTTCAGCACAAAGCTACCACGAAAGGCACCTTCCCTTGCTCATCTAATTCATTGTTCCCACTGCAACTCCCTAACCCTCTCCTACATTACCCTTCCCTGTACGAGATGCAACACCTGCCCCTTTTCACCAAACTTGCCTTCAAAGACCCATGATTCCTGAAGAAGGGCTTATCCCCGAAACGTTGATCCTCCTGTTCCTTGGATGCTGCCTGACCTGCTGCGCTTTTCCAGCAACACATTTTCAGCTCTGATCTCCAGCATCTGCAGCCCTCACTTTCTCTTCAAAGACCCATGCTTCTTTCAGTGAGATTTACCATAATTGTTTTTTCAATTTGGTGAAGTAAGCTCACCTCTACTTAGAAGGGATTATACGAAGGCTGCGGAGCCACTGAGCAGAACATTTCTATTCACTCTGCCAGTACGACCCTGAGTTTGTGATGGCCTGTCATTTTAATTATCCACCAACCTCTTACCACACCATTCTCAGGCTCCTCCAGTGTTCTCACAGACAACAGTGTATTATCCTTCAACTATGATTCGGAGATGCCAGTGTTGGACTGGGGTGTACAAAGTTAAAAATCACACAACACCAGGTTATAGTCCAACAGGTTTAATTGGAAGCACACTAGCTTTCGGAGCGACGCTCCTTCATCAGGTGATTGTGGAGGGCTCGATCGTAACACAGAATTTATAGCAAAAATTTGCAGTGTGATGTAACTGAAATTATACATTGAAGAATTGATTGTTAAGCCTTTCATCTGTTAGAATACAGTGATAGTTTAACTTCTTTCATGTGTAAATCACAAAACCCTTTTTTTAAAAGTTGCAATCTCAGGTTAGCTGTTAGCAATGGTGATAGCTAGACAATGTGTTGAAGGTGTTAGCCCCCTGTGTTCTCTGTCTATGACCTGATGTTTAGATTGATTCCAATCTAAAAAGTGAAATAACAGAGTTTTACATAAATTCATGCAGTTTTTGAGCTCAGAGTTTGACATGAATCTATGTGGTTTTTGAGCAAAGTGCAATGTAACTCTGAAAGTACCAAAAAAATTCACCATACACAATATATATCCTTCAACTAGGTATTTTTGCAGTTTTCTACATTCAATATTATTCAAGTCAGTTTCAGATCACATGACCTTGTCCCAAGTTTTCATCTTTTCATTTTTTTTTCCTCACTGGTCATTGTCCATTATTTTTGCCTCTCACTGCTATACACTAGAAGTTCACTGGGATAACTCATGGTATAGAGTGATCTTCTTAAATGAGTTAAGCAGGCTGGGACCCTACACACTGGTGTTTAGAATAAAGAGAGGTGATCTCATGGAAACATATTTAAAAATCACACAACACCAGGTTATTGTCCAACAGGTTTAATTGGAAGCACTAGCTTTCGGAGCGCCGCTCCTTCATCAGGTGGTTGTGGACAATAAGATTGTAAGACACAGAATTTATAGCAAAAGTTTAGTGTGATGCAACTGAAATTATATATTGAAAAAGACCTGGATTGTTTGTTAAGTCTCTCATCTGTTAGAATGACCATGTTAGTTTTAGTTCTTTCATATGTAAATCGCAAAACTTTAAAAAAAAGTCACATCCTCAAGTGAACTTTAACAATTTGTGTCATGTCGGCCCAGATAATGTTTTGAAGGTGTGAGCCTCCCGGTGAGACTGTCTGTACCACAATGGTCAGACTGATTCTAATCTAAACAGTAGATTTACAGAATCTTACATGGATTCTTGCAATTTTTCAACAAAGTAAAATGTAATTCTGCAAGTACAAATTCACCCTACAAACTTATATGTGGATGTGTGTGTGTGTGTCAGTGGAGAGGTTATGAGTGTCTGTGAGTGTAAAGGGGTATAAGCCTGTGAGAGGGTGTTTGTGGGAATGGCTGTGTGAGCATATGAGAGAGGGTCTGCATGTGTGTGTGTGTATGTGTATAGTGCAATGGGGTCACCTGTAGTGTGACATGAACCCAAGGTCCCAGTTAAGGCCATCCCCATGGGTACTGAATTTGGCTGTCAGCCTCTGCTCAGCCACTTTTCGTTGTTGCCTGTCCTGAAGTCTGCCTTGGAGGACAGTCACCCGAAGGTCTGAGGTCAAATGTCCTGGACCGCTGAAGTTTCTCCGACTGGGAGGGAACATTCCTTCCTGTCTGTTGACTTTTGTGCAGTGTCTATTCATCCTCTACTTGGTCTTGCCAATGTACCATGCCTCAGGGCATCCTTGCCTACAGTGTATGAGATAGACAATGTTGGCTGAGTCGCATGAGTATCTGCCACGTACATGGTGGGCGATGTCCCCACGCGTAATGGTGGCATCCGTGAAAACATTCTGACACATCTTGCAGCATCTACTGTGACAAGGTAGCCACGGTCCAACATGGGCACTCTAAAAGATGAGAGACTTAACAAACAATCCAGGTCTTTTTCAATGTATAATGTACAAATCTTTGTCTTACAATCGTATTCTTCACAACCACTTGATGAAGGAGCAACCTTCCAAAAGCTAGTGCTTCCAAATAAACCTGTTGGACTATAACCAGGTGTTGTGCGATTTTTAACTTTGTACACTCCAGTCCAACACTGCCTTCTCCAAATCATGGAAACATGTAAGATTTTTAAGCAGCCTGACAGGATATATACTGAGAGGATGTTTCCCCTCATGAGAGAGTCCAGGTCAAAAGGCATAGTCACAGAATAAAGGGGTGCCAATTTAAGATTGAGATGAGGAGGAATTTCTTCTTGCAAAGGGTTGTGAGTCTTTGGAAGTCCTTGCCACAGAGAGCTGTGGGGGTACAGTCCCTACATAAATGTAAGGCCTGGATAAATGGATTCTTGATCAGTGGGAGAGTCAAGGCTTATGGGGGAAATGTAGGAACGTGGGTGTGAGGAATGTTGGATCAACCATGATCCTGTTGAATGATGGTCTAGGCTCAAGGAGCTGAACAAAGAACAAGAACAAAGAAAATTACAGCACAGGAACAGTGCTATCATACCCGCCTCTACCACCTCCACAGGCAACACCTTCCAGGCAGCCACCATCCTCTGCATGTAGACCTTTCCATGCATATCTTCCTTAAACTTTTCCCCACTCACCTTGAACTCATGACCCCTAGTGATTGAGTTCCCCACTCTGGGAAACAGCTTCTTGCTATTCACCCTGTCTATACTGCTCATGATTTTGTAGACCTCAATCAGGTTCCCCCTCAACCTCCATCTTTCTAATGAAATCCTAATCTATTCAACCTCTCTTCATAGCTAGTGCCCTCCATACCAGGTAACATGCTGGCAAATCCCCTCTGCCTCCTTTCCAAAGTCTCCATATCTTTTTGGTAATGGGACACCCAGAATGCTCTACTCCTGTTCCTGTTTCTTCTGGTTTTATTGTCTTGATATGGTCTTGTTATTTGTTTTATTTTTTCGAGTCCCAAGTTAATGGACAACATTTGTCACTTCTTCCCACTAAAAATATAATGATTCCTGCTGCATTTTAATAATGGTCAGGAAGATTAGCATGAACTAAAAATGACTAATCTCATTCCTTCTGGATCATCCAGGCCTGGAATCTGAGTGGACACTGTTCGAAGCTTAATTACTTTAGTCTCTTTTTTTGATTTCAGCACTTCAACAGTAGTATGTTTCAATGGGGTGCTTGTTTCTAAAATATCACATCACACATCTGGTCTGGCTTGTGCACATAACCAGCTTAATTGCCCAATTAAAACTTCTCAACTGATTTGCTACTTCTTTGGTTGTAGAGTCTTCCTTTTGTGAGAATCTGGTCCAATTTATTGGGATCCTATTAACATTCTCCAGTTAATACTGTTGATTCAAAGTTACTTGCAACTTTGTCTGTTGAATATTCAATACTAAATATTTAAAAAGTCCTGAAGTCTGACTTTCAGTGTTGAATTCTGCTCTAAGCCCATTCGTGACAAAGTTTTCAAATCTATATAAATCTATCAAAACTATATCTTTGATCTTGCCTTCTGTCTCTTTCTGGACTGCTACTAGTGTGGTTGTTAAAAGTCCTTGCTTTATGGACAATAATATGTGACCAGATAAACATGTCAGAGCTGTGATTTGAGTTCAGTCTAAAATTGTAATTTTATTAATCAATATAAACCCTCACTATGAGAAAGGATACAAAAGCACACAACTAATTTAACTATACTATACAATGTTAAATATTAAACATTAAAGATACAGAGAAGGACTACTCTTACTGTGTGGAAGTCTAAGCACTCAAACTAATCTCTTGCCTAAAATACTCAGAGAAGACTGATATTGCCCACACTGAGGCAGCTGGTCAGCCATTTCAGTGTAAGGAATCTTCTCTTGATTGTAATCTCTAAGGGTCCTCTCAACACAATTATTGGTCTGCAGCTAATGCTCTCAAATTATTGAAACACTAGTCCTTTAAACTATTTCCTTAGATTTGGAAAATGGCTTGAATCAATTGCAAACTGCTGTCCATTGGTCACAGATGTGGCAATTACCCATCCCATCTCTTGTTATGACATGATCTCATCTCGCAACTATCTCTTCTTTCGTTAGTCATGAGACATGATCTCAGAGAAAGTGAGGACTGCAGATGCTGGAGATCAGAATGTGGTGCAGGAAAGGCACAGCCTGTCATTCCTAATGAAGAGTTTATGCTTGAAATGTCCACTCTCCTAAGCTTTTCGGATGCTGCCTGACCAGCTATGCTTTTCCAGCACCATATTTTCTGAATGAGACATGATCAAGTCTTGCGGTGACCTCTTTTGTTGGTTGTTTATCCCATTAACGGCCTGACTTTGCAGCTCTGCACAGTTTGTGAGACAGATCCAAGCATCCTTTAAAGCCAGTATACCAGCTTGACCAGTTCCCATCATGCTGTGAAATAGTTCCTCAGTCACAGGGCATACAGCTTGACTATTTGACAGTTGCCTCCTTCTAATAGGATTCTTTCAACAGTTCATGATCTAGGAGCATGTCTGTTCCCATTTCCACTGCTTGAGATTGCTCTGCATTTTCTTGCCTTCCACGTTAGTATTTCATGTTCCCAGTCTGTGAGTCTAACCTGCTGCCCCTTATCCTGTACAATCCAGCAGCTTTTTTGTTTCAGTTACCTTCCCGGCTCTGTCCATGATAGTCATACATTGACTAACCCCTTCCGATAAATATTTGACTTCAGTGCCCACTTTTGGTAGTTGTCCTTTGGGACCAAAGGCCTCGCTTTGATCATCGGAAATGTTCTGTTCATCGTCAAACAAATTGTCAATTGCAACAGTTTGATCCTCATAGTCTGTGCAACATTTGGATCTGGGAGGCACCTGACTCCTTGTTGCTTTCTACTGCACCTTTGTAATTTGCAAATTTGTAATCCATACCAAGCAACTTTGAAGTTTGTGCCCAGACAGTCTGGTTCTCATTGTACAATACCTTTTCCATATTTACTAATAATCTTCCTCAGGCCTCTCCACTCTTGAAGCCCATTTTTTCTTGCAATGAACCACATCTTCCTGATTGAAATCAGTTCCCAAAGTTATTCCTTATGGCATGCAAGATTCTTTCTGAGACCATAGCTTTAATGATAACCTTCCTGCCTGAATGTAGCACATTCAAATTTTCGAAAAAAAAGAGCTAATAGTATTTGTAGAGTCATAGAGTCATACAGCACTGAAACAGACCTTTTTGTGCAATCTGTCCATGTTCCCAAACTAAACTAGTCCCATCTGCCTGAACTTGGCCCATATCCCTCCAAACCTTTCCCATCCATAAACTTATTCAAATGTCTTTTAAACTGTTGTAAATGTACCTGCATCCACCACTTTCTCTGGCGGTTTATTCCATTCTCTGAGTAACAAAGTTGTTCCTTGTGTCCTTTTCAAATCTTTCTCCTGGTGGGCGGCACGGTGGCACAGTGGTTAGCACTGCTGCCTCACAGCGCCAGAGACCCGGGTTCAATTCCCGCCTCAGGCGACTGACTGTGTGGAGTTTGCACGTTCTCCCCGTGTCTGCGTGGGTTTCCTCCGGGTGCTCCGGTTTCCTCCCACAGTCACAAAGATGTGTAGGTTAGGTGAATTGTCCATGCTAAATTGCCCGTAGTGTTAGGTAAGGGGTAAATGTAGGGGTATGGGTGGGTTACGCTTCGGCGGGTCAGTGTGGACTTGTTGGGCCGAAGGGCCTGTTTCACACTGTAATGTAATGTAATCTAAATTCTCCTCCCACCTGAGTCATCCCAAGATGGGGCCTGATCACTTATTACTGGTGAATCTTATCTTTACTTTGCATTATTGTCAACTTACTTAATCTGATTGCCTAATCTAAAAAACATAAACTATCCCATTGCTTTAAATTCATAGCTGCTACCTCATTGAAATCTTTTGTTCAGGGCTGACTTGCTGTAGTCTGTGGCAGAAGTGGGTACTGCAGATGCTGGAGATTAGAGTCAAGATTAGAGTGGTGCTGGAAAAGCAGGTCAGGCAGCATCTAAAGAGCAGGAAAACCGATGTTTTGGGCAAAAGCCCTTCATCATCTGGAGAAGAAGCATTCGTGAAGATGACAATCACTTAGACTACCATCATGTGGATTATGTGCAATTCTGGTCTCCTTCCTATCGGAAAGATGTTGTGAAACTTGAAAGGGTTCAGAAAAGATTTACAAGGATGTTACCAGGGCTGGAGGATTTCAGCTATAGGACGAGGCTGAACAGGCCCTGGGGAGCGTCGGACTAGATTACTTAGCCCTTCGGCCCAACAAGTCCACACCGACCCTCCGCAGAACAAACCACCCAGACCCATTCCTCTACATTTACCCCATCACCCAACACTAAGGACAATTTAGCATGGCCAATTCACCTAACCTGCACATCTTTAGACTGTGGGAGGAAACTGGAGCAACTGGAGGAAACCCACGCAGACACGGGGAGAATGTGCAAACTCCACACAGACGGTTGCCTGAGGTGGGAATTGAACCCGGGTCTCTGGCGCTGTGAGGCAGCAGTGCTAACCATGATGCTGAGGGGTGACCTTATAGAGTGGTATAAAATTATGAGAGGCATGAATAGGATAAATAGACAAAGTCTTTTCCCTGCGTTGGGGGAGTCCAGAACTAGAGGGCATAGGTTTATGATGAGAGGGGAAAGATATAAAAGAGACGTAAGGGGCAACTTTTCATGCAGAGGGTGGTACGTGTATGGAATGAGCTGCCAGAGGAAGTGGTGGAGGCTGGTACAATTGCAACATTTAAGAGGCATTTGGATGGGTATATGAATAGGAAGTGTTTGGAGGGATATGGGCCAGGTGCTGGCAGGTGGACTAGATTGGGTTAGGATAACAGGTCAGCATGGACTGGTTGGACCGCAGGGTCTGTTTCTGTGCTGTACATCTCTATGACTCAATGTGGAGGCCACGTGTAAGTAGTGGAAAGAATGTGCAGAATCCAGAGTGTCCCATCACACCCCCATGCCTCAAACCACATCCACTCCACCTGTGACAGAGCCTGCCGTTCCAGGATTGGAATATTCAGCCACCGCTGAATACATCACCCAGGAGTGGAAGCAAGTCATCCTCAGAGGGACTGCCAAAGAAGAAGAACTTGGAATCACACCTGAACTATCAGTGAACTATACTGTCAGCATTTCTGTCTCGTTCTCCTGCTGTGAGATCCAAGTTTGCTTTGTTCCTCAAAAATTATTAAAAGCATTTCTGTCCTAATTTTACTTAGTTACAGATTTCCTTTCATGCTGTCCCCTGCGGCTTGGCAGACCTCTGAAGAGGCTACGGGGAGTCTTCAAGGTGATATTAATAAGTTGAGCTAGGGGGCAAACACAAAACACATAGCAGATACAGTATAATGTGGCTAAATGTGAACTTATATATTTTGGTGTGAAAACACAAAGGCAGTGTGTTTTTTAAGTAGTGATACACTGGGAAGTGTGGATGTACAAAGGATGTTCTTATACAGCAGTCAATGAAAGTAATCAGACAGATACTTTCATTCGGAATGCAAATGATATGTTGGACTTCATTACAAGAGGATATGAGTTCAGAAGTGCTAATGTCTTAGACAGTTAGACAGAGCCTTGGTGAGAACACACCTGGAGTATTGCACATAGCTTTGGTTTCTCTACCTAAGAAAGAATGCACTTGCCATAGAGGGAATACAGTAGAGATTCACTAGGCTTGTACCTGAGCTAGCAGCACTGTCCAGTGAAGAAAGATGTTTCAACTGGCTCCATATTAACTAGTGCTTAGATGACTGAGAGGGGATCCGATTGAAACATGTCAAATACTCCTGCGCTAGACTAGATGCAGGGAGGATGTTTTCTCTTGATGGGGAATTTAGGACTGAGATGACAAAATACTTCTTTATTCAAAGGGTAGTGAATCTCTGGGATATTTTTACCACAGAAGACTATAGAGGTCCATTCACTGAATATAATCAAGAAACAGACAGGTAGACATTAAAAGCATCAAGAGATAGAGGAAGAAAGCGGAATATGATATTAAAACAGAGGATCAGCCATGATCAGATTTAAGGGCGCGAAGGGCCTAGGGGCCAACTCCTGGTCCTACTTTCTGTGTTTCTAAATCTTGTGTCATTTCTTCAGCTAATAACTGAAAGTCCAAATCTCTTTAAAATTGGTCAATCTCGACAGAGATTGTAAGATGGTTAATACCATTGAATACTTCGAAGGTGCAAGTCCATGTGGAGCTGAAGAATAAAGTAATCTTGAAATAAAAAGGCAATAATCACTAAAAGTTGTGATAAACATAGCAGGGACATAAGAAAGCAAACTAAGCTCTATGACTTTCATATTATAAAAGAATATGGAGAAGATATAACAAGGAAAGTACCAAACAGGCATCACTGTACATATCAGGAATGAACTGAAAGCCCAGTTCTCTTTTCCCTTTATATAAGAAGGCTGAGGTGTGACCTGAGTGAGGTCTTTAAATTGTGAAAGGTTTTAACATGGTGATACTCTAGTACATCCTCTGGGCAATTACGAATGGGCAATCAATGGTCTAGCCATCAACACTCATATCCTATGAATGACTAAAGAAAATTGAATCCTTTTCACACAAACTGTGGTGAGAATATGGACCTCCTTACCACAGTGAGCAATTAAACTGAGTGAGATAAATATATGTTGGGGGAAACTTGGCACATCGGCAAGGAAGAAGGAAATAGTTACTTTGTATATTTTATATCTCAGATTCATGCAGAGATGATGCCACTTTATATGTTTATGCTTAATGCATTGCTTCAAAATATTTGCTCCATGCTGCAGTTCTGGCTTCTTTCTAGAGGTTTATTTACTTTCCTCTGAGACCACACCCAGACTTAACTAATCAAACACAGTGAGCATCAATAGTAAACTGACTTCAAGCACAATTGATTATTATTCAGCAATTAAACACTCTGCGTCTATTCTAATTACAGAAAAAGTCCCTGGAACTATAAATTCTCCAATGTCTATGCTAAGGTCATCAAGTCTGAGGTTGTGGTGATCAACTCGGTTTTTGAAACTGCAAGATACTCAACATCAATATTGTACTAATGAAGACAATCCAACCATTTGTAAATGAATTGAGGTTGATGCTGAAATCTTAACATGGCTAACCATGTAGTCAGCACTTGGTTGTTGGCACAGATAGTGTACTTTCTACTCTAGAGATATACAGGCCCTTGTAGATGCAACTTAGATTAGATTAGATGCCCTATAGTGTGGAAACAGGCCCTTCAGCCCAACAAGTCCACACCGACCCTCTGAAGAGCAACCTACCCAGACCCATTCCCCTACATTTACCCCTGACTATTGCACCTAATACTACAGGCAACTTAGTATAGCCAATTCCCCTAACCTGCACATCTTTGGACTGTGGGAGGAAACCAAAGCACACAGAGGAAACCCACGCAGACACGGGGAGAACATGCAAACTCCACACGGACAGTTACCTGAGGCGGGAATTGAACCCAGGTCCCTGGCACTGTGCGGCAGCAGTGCTAGCCACTGAACCATCCATGCTGCCAAAGATCTTGAGCAAAGTATTTGTGTTAAGTCTGTATGGCTGAGTTCAGCATTGTGCTTGTCAAGTGAATGATTGTGAGGAGGTGACTTTCATCACATCTGACCTGGATAGATTCAAACATAAGTCCAACAATCATTTAGAACCACAGTCATCACGCAGTCTCCCCTCCAAACTCCTTCTCCAGGACCAATCCCAAACATCTTCCAATAAGGTCATATCTATTTACAAGGCACTTCGGAGGTCTTTGCAGTAATTAATGTAACTGGAGTCTCTGACTGAAAAGGAGTTTACCAATGCAATCAGAAACATATTCTATGTTTAAAGTGGCTCTCCCTGGGGGAAAAGGGGGAAGGAATGGGCTGTGATTAAAGGAACAGAAACAGTCATGAAAACTCAACACATGGTAATCAATATATATAAAGTATATAGAAACTCTCTAATACCGGATCCACCCCTCCCACAAAGCCCATAAACCCAAGTCCTAATAAAATCAATATGAGAATGTATTTTATGATTTAATTTATGCTCTCTTGCCAGCTCTAACTGCCCTCAGATGTTGTCAGTCATTATACAGGCATTTCTTTCACAACTTGATGATCTGAACAACTTTCAGTATTGTAAGAGTGCTTATGATTTTCTCCCTAGCCACTAACCAATCCCTCCCTCTCTCTATATCTCTGTCTCTTCCTTTGCTGCCTAATCTCAAGCAGGTTCACCATGAAAACTGACAAAAGCCAGTTAAAGAAATGTTTGCATTTTATACTGTGTCTTTTATGACTTAAGGATGCCCCAAAGCATTTCACAGCCAACAGAGTCCTTTTTCAAAGTAGAGTCATTGTTGTAATGTATGAAATAAAGCAGCCAAATTGAGCACAGCAAGGTAATCGTGACAAGCTTATTCAATTTCTTTCATGATGTTGGTTGAGGGAAACTCTTTGCTCAGGAATGCACAAAAAAGAGTGTCATGGATCATTTCCATCTACCTGAGGGAGAAACCTTAGTTTAAAATCTTATCTGAAAGGCATCATCTCAATCAATGCTGCATTCCCACAGTATATCAAAATACCTGCCATCACTAATCCCAAAAAAACCCAGTGTTTTACAAAATGGCGCCAATACTTGAAAGCTTTCGAACTGAAGAGTCATAGCAGACTTGAAATGTTAACTCTGCCAGACCTGCTGAGTTTCTCCAGATACCTCGCAGTGCCAGGAATCCGGGTTCAATTCCAGCCTTGGGCGACTGTCTGTGTGGAGGTTGCACATTCTCCCCGTGTCTGTGTGGGTTTCCTCTGGGTGCTCCGGTTTCTTCCCACAGTCCAAAGATGTGCAGGCCAGGTAAAGTAGCCATGCTAAATTGCCCATAGTGTTAGGTGCATTAGTCAGAGGGAAATACGTCTGGGTGGGTTACACTTCGGAGGGTGGGTGTGGACTGGTTGAGCCGAAAAGGCCTGTTTCCACACTGTAGGGAATCTAATTTAAAAATAGTTCCGTTCTCTTGCGATCTCACCTTATCAGAAAACTGCGCAATAGCCACTCAATTTAAATTAATACATTCTGCAAATACCGGTCTAAATTCTTCAGTTGAATTAAACCTAAATTGCATTCACAAAACACGTATTATAGCAGAACCAACTTTATTGTAAATGATTGTGGCCCTGGCACTAATCCATGTTGCACTCCACTGGTTATAAGTTTTTGGTTCGGTTTTACTTGGGTTTTGTACTCTTCATCACCTTACAGTCCCTTACTCAAACACAATCTTCCCTGTCCAATGAGCTGCTAACACTTTACTTTCTGTGTGTGCACACACATGTGCGTGTGTGTCTGTCTGTGTGTGTGTGTGTGTTTAATGAGGTTCAGGGTACAGCGATGGTCTGTAATATTGTGTTATTTAAGAAGCTGTAACTGTGTATTTAATATTTGGCGTTTGAGGTATGTAAGTGACTCCAATAAGGCCTCCTATACTGTGCAGAATGGGGAATTTTATCGAGCATATATTATATATGAAGCATATGGGTGGCTCTGACAGTGTTGCATATTAAAGTGCAAACTGTGCATTTGCTTTATATTGAGATTCACAGTATATAAACGATTCACAGTGAGGATTCTGTAATACTCCAATAATGAGGAAACTATAAATAGTATGGAAGCTGTAGTTGATCTTAACAAACAGTCCATTAACATAAAAGATCAACGCTTAAACAAGACAGCAGATCAGACTGGTGAAGAGAATAGGCAGGTTTATGTTTTGAGGTTGATCTTTCCTCAGAACTGAAAAGTTTTCTTTTTAATTTGATCTACTACTGTGCTTTATGGTCTGCCTCAGATTCTGCTTTAATGTAACTTTTTTTTCTTTTGTAATTCCTTTGTGCAGCTCTGTAAAGAAAGTTTGAAAACCTTTGGAAAGTTTTATTGTGATGATCTATTCCTCCTGCAGCCAAGGTACATGAAGTTGCTGGATGATTGGTTTTGTGGAACTGAGTGCAAAAGATTATAAGATATAGGAATTGATGCAGGCCATTCAACCCATCAGGTTTACTCCAGCTTTCAATGAGATCATGGTTGATCTGATAATCCTCAACTCCATTCTCCTGCCCTTTTCCCATAATCCCTGTCTGGTTAAAAGCATGTCTATCTCAGCCTTGAATATACATAATGACCTAACCTCCATTGCTCTCTGAGGTAAAGAATTTCACAGTTTCAATACGCTCTGAGAAAAACAAAAATCTTCCTCATCTTCATCTGAAATGGGTGACCCCAATCCTGAGATTATGCCCTATAGTTCCAGATACTCACTCAAGGGGGGAACAATCTTTATCATCCACCCTGACCAGCTGCCCAAGAATTTAGATTAGATTAGATTACTTACAGTGTTGAAACAGGCCCTTCGGCCCAACAAGTCCACACCAACCCGCCGAAGCGCAACCCACCCATTCCCCTGCATTTACCCCTTTGCCTAGCACTATGGTCAATTTAGCATGGCCAATTCACCTGACTTGCACATCTTTGGACTGTGGGAAGAAACCGGAGCACCCGGAGGAAACCCACGCAGACACGGGGAGAACGTGCAAACTCCACACAGTCGCCTGAGTCGGGAATTGAACCCGGGTCTCTGGCGCTGTGAGGCAGCAGTGCTAACCACTGTACCACCGTGCCGCCCACATCTTACATATTTCAATTAAATCACCTCTCATTTTCCTTAATTCCAATGAATAATGGTCCAATTCAACTTCTCCTCATAAGACGGTCCCTCAATACCGAATCTTTTCTGGACAATGACAGTATATCTTTCCTTAGGTAAAGGGACCATAACTGTTCACAGTGTTACAAATATGGTCCAAATAGTGTTTTGTACGGTATTAGCAAGATTTCTTAATTTTAGTTCTCCATTCACTTTGAAATAAAGGCCAACATTCCATTTGCTTTCCCTGTTTCCTACTGAACCTGTACATGAGCCTTTTATGATTTATGCACAAGGAATCCCAGATCTTTCGATTCTCGAGCTTGGGGCAGTCTTTCACCATTTAAATAATATTATGCTCCCCTATTCTTCCTCCAAAATGCATAACCTTATATTTTCCTACATTATAATCCAACTGCCAACTGTTTGCCCACTCACTTAGAACATAGAACATAAAACATAGAATACAGCACAGAACAGGCCCTTCGGCCCACGATGTTGTGCCGAACGTTTGTCCTAGCTTAAGCACCCATCCATGTACCTATCCAATTGCCGCTTAAAGGTCACCAAAGATTCTGACTCTACCACTCCCACAGGCAGCGCATTCCATGCCCCCACCACTCTCTGGGTAAAGAACCCACCCCTGACATCTCCCCTATACCTTCCACCCTTCACCTTAAATTTATGTCCCCTTGTAACACTCTGTTGTACCCGGGGAAAAAGTTTCTGACTGTCTACTCTATCTATTCCCCTGATCATCTTATAAACCTCTATCAAGTCACCCCTCATCCTTCGCCGTTCCAATGAGAAAAGGCCTAGCACTCTCAACCTATCCTCGTACGACCTATTCTCCATTCCAGGCAACATCCTGGTAAATCTTCTCTGCACCCTCTCCAAAGCTTCCACATCTTTCCTAAAGTGAGGCGACCAGAACTGCACACAGTACTCCAAATGTGGCCTAACCAAAGTCCTGTACAGTTGCAACATCACTTCACGACTCTTGAATTCAATCCCTCTGCTAATGAACGCTAATACACCATAGGCCTTCTTACAAGCTCTATCCACCTGAGTGGCAACTTTCAAAGACCTATGAACATAGACCCCAAGATCCCTCTGTTCCTCCACCTCACTAAGAACCCTACCGTTAACCCTATATTCCGCATTCTTATTTGTCTTTCCAAAATGGACAACCTCACACTTGGCAGGGTTGAACTCCATCTGCCACTCCTCAGCCCAGCTCTGCATCATATCCCGGTCCCTTTGCAGCCGACAAGAGCCCTCCTCACTATCCACAACTCCACCAATCTTCGTATCATCTGCAAATTTACTGACCTACCCTTCGACTCCCTCATCCAAGTCATTAATAAAAATTACAAACAGCAGAGGACCCAGAACTGATCCCTGCGGAACTCCACTTGTAACTGGGCTCCAGGCTGAATATTTACCATCTACCACCACTCTCTGACTTCAACCGGTTAGCCAGTTTTCTATCTAATTGGCCAAATTTCCCTCTATCCCATGCCTCCTGACTTTCCGCATAAGCCTACCATGGGGAACCTTATCAAATGCCTTACTAAAATCCATGTATACTACATCCACTGCTCTACCCTCATCCACATGCTTGGTCACCTCCTCAAAGAATTCAATCAGACTTGTAAGGCAAGACCTACCCTTCACAAATCCGTGCTGGCTGTCCCTAATCAAGCAGTGCCTTTCCAGATACTCATAAATCCTATCCCTCAGTACCCTTTCCATTACTTTACCTACCACCGAAGTAAGACTAACTGGCCTGTAATTCCCGGGGTTATCCCTATTCCCTTTTTTGAACAGGGGCACAACATTCGCCACTCTCCAGTCCCCTGGTACCACCCCCGTTGACAGTGAAGATGAAAAGATCATTGCCAACGGTACTGCAATTTCCTCTCTTGCTTCCCACATAATCCTAGGATATATCCCGTCAGGCCCGAGGGACTTGTCTATCCTCAAGTTGTTCAAAATGTCCAACACATCTTCCTTCCTAACATGTATCTCCTCTAGCTTACCAGTCCGTTTCACACTCTCCTCTTCAACAATACGGTTCCTCTCATTCGTAAATACTGAAGAAAAGTACTCATTCAAGACCTCTCCTATCTATTCCGACTCAATACACAGTCTCCCACTACTGTCCTTGATTGGACCTACCCTCGTTCTCGTCATTCTCATGTTTCTCACATACGCATAAAATTCCTTTGGGTTATCCTTGATCCTGTCCGCCAGAGATTTTTCATGCCCTCGCTTAGCTCTCCTAATCCCTTTCTTCAGGTCCCTTCTGGCTATCCTGTATCCCTCCACTGCTCTGTCTGAACCCTGTTTCCTCAACCTTATGTAAGCCTCCTTCTTCCTCTTTACAAGACATTCAACCTCCCTCGTCAACCAAGGTTCCCTCACACGACCATTTCTTTCCTGCCTGATCGGTACATACATATCAAGGACACGTCGTATCTGTTCCTTGAAAAAGTTCCACATTTCCACGACATCCTTCCCCGACAGCCTATGCTCCCAATTTATGCTCCTCAGATCCTGTCTTACAACATCGTAATTACCCTTCCCCCAATTGTAAAACCTACCCTGTTGCACGCACCTATCTCTCTCTATAACCAAGGTGAAAGTCACAGAATTGTGGTCACCATCACCAAAATGTTCACCCACTAACAAGCCCATCACTTGTCCCGGTTCATTACCGAGTACCAAATCCAAAATGGCCTCCCCTCTGGTCGGACAATCTACATACTGTGTTAGAAAAGCTTCCTGGACACACTGCACAAACACCGCCCCATCCAATCTACTTGATCTAAAGAGCTTCCAATCAATATTTGGGAAGTTGAAATCACCCATGACTACTACCCTGTGGCTTCTGCACCTTTCCAAAATCTCTTTCCCAATCTGTTTCTCCACATCTCTGCTGCTATCGGGGGGCCTATAGTAAACACCCAACAAGGTGACTGCACCTTTCCTATTTCTGATTTCAGCCCATACTACCTCTAAAGGCAGATCCCCCTCGAACTTAACCTGTCTACATGCCTCTGCAGATTATTTGATTCATCCTTACCACTTGCCTTCCTACCTATTTGTATATCATCCGCAAACTTTGCCGCACGCATTCACTTCCCTCATGCAAGTCATTAATATATACAATCGGCCCAATATAATGTGATGTGGGGTGGCACGGTGGCTCAGTGGTTAGCACTGCTACATCACAGTGCCAGGGATCCGGGTTCAATTCCAGCCTTGGGCGACTGTCTGTGTGGAGTTTGCACATTCTCCCCGTGTCTGTGTGGGTTTCCTCTGGGTGCTCCGGTTTCCTCCCACAGTCCAAAGATGTGCAGGCCAGGTAAAGTAGCCATGCTAAATTGCCCATAGTGTTAGGTGCATTAGTCAGAGAGAAATAGGTCTGGGTGGGTTACTCTTCGGAGGGTGGGTGTAGACTGGTTGAGCTGAAGGGCCTGTTTCCACACTGTAGGGAATCTTAATTTAAAAATAGTTCCGTTCTCTTGCGATCTTACCTTATCAGAAAACTGCGCAATAGCCACTCAATTTAAACTAATACATTCTGCAAATACCGGTCTAAATTCTTCAGTTGAATTAAACCTAAATTGCATTGACAAAACACGTATTATAGCAGAACCAACTTTATTGTAAATTATTGTGGCCCTGGCACTAATCCATGTTGCACTCCACTGGTTACAAGTTTTCCACCTTGAAAATTCCTCTGTAATCCCAGTCCTGATGAAGGGTCCTGCCCGAAGCATTGACTCTCCCGCTTTCCTGATGCTCCTTGACCAGCTGTGCTTTTTCCAGCTCCACATTTTATCGACTTTGATTTTCCAGCATCTGCAATCTTCACTATCTCCAAATCCCAATTCCCTGCCTTCTATTAGTTAGTTAATCCTCAATACATGATGACACAGTACCAGCCACCAAGGACTCTTTTATTTTATTCATTCATTGGGTGTGGGCATCATTTGCTAAGTTTATTGTCCATCCCTAATTGCCAATTCAAATTCCTAAACAGAGGCCAGGAACAAGTCACCAACATTGCTGTTGGCCTGGAATCACATGTAGGCCAGATCAGGTGAGAATGGCAGAGATTCACAATACAACTAGACGAGGCAAACAAAATCCCTGGGGGTTTTACACTCAGTATTCTGAGCACGCTCTGGAGGCTGAAAACAAGTCTTAGCCAGGTACCTTAGCCAAGATCTTAGCCAGTACCTTAGCCAGGTACCAATGCGAGTACTCCAAATTTGCTGTTCCCTTTGGTGTTTGCATGTGCTCACAGAGAAGCTGCACTTGGTGCAGAAAGAGTGACAATCTACTCAGTGGACAGGGGTGCAAGAACAGCACCTTCTGTTAGAGGCATGTCTCTATGTCAATAAGGAATACCTACTTGTCTTTGCTGGGTTATCGTTAGCACTGGCGCTATGAGGAGCTGAAAATGTGTTGCTGGTAAAGCACAGCAGGTCAGGCAGCATCCAAGGAACAGGAGAATCGACATTTCGGGCATAAGCCCTTCATCAGGAATATATGCTTACTGCTTATTTTTTGGGCATCATCAGACTTATGCCCGAAACGTCGATTCTCCTGTTCCTTGGATGCTGCCTGACCTGCTGTGCTTTACCAGCAACACATTTTCAGCTCTGATCTCCAGCATCTGCAGACCTCACTTTCTCCTGGCACTATGAGGAGGCTAATAATCTTCCTCCTTGTCCATGCAAAGATAGCTGGTAAACAACAAGACAGAGGGGGCCAAGACCAGCAGAAGATGTCCTATCTCTGAATCTTCATTCTCATGGTGGTGGAGACCTTTGGGTTAGCAAGACACAGCATGGTCACACCGTTGCTAAGGGCAAGACAGGACTGCCAATCCAAGATGAGAAGAGAAGGAGCTTCTTTTTTCACTCATGGGATGTGGTCATCGCTATCTGGGTCAGCATTTATTGCTCAAGCCTATTTGGTGGTGAAGTGCTTTTTTGAACCCTTGCAGACCATGTGCTGTAGCACAATGCTGTTAGTGGGGCGGGGCGGGGGGGGGAAGTTTCAGGACTTTGACCTGGACACTGAAGCAATGGCAATATTTTTCCAGGTCAGGATGGTGAGGGACTGGAAAGGGAATTTGCATGTGGTGGTGTTCCCTAATCTAATCACTTCTGGACACATTGTGCTCCACAGTAAGCATCATTGATGTGTAAGAGAAACAGAAAATATTAGAGAAACACAGTAGGTCTGGTTGCCTCTACGGAGTGGGAAACGGAGTTCACTTCTTGAATCCAGTGCTCCTGCCCCAGAACTGAAAGGGGTTGGAAAATAGTGCTTCAGGTGCTATTGACAAAAAGGGAGGAGGAGAAAGCAGAACATGTTGTGAGGGTGCCCAGAACAAAATATAAAAAACAAATATATGCTGATGGCAGTAAGGGAGAGATAGAGATATAAATTAAGTGCAAATAACAGGTGTGAAAAGGAGAAAATGGGTCCATTCTTCTGGAAGTAAAGCCAACAAAACAAACAAGGGAGAGTGGGGTAGTGATCAAGATGGAGGATAGAGGTCATGCTGGGGAGCTGTTGATGTCAGTGTTCAGTACAGAAGACCGTAAAATGTTTAAGAGGAAAATGGTGTTTTGTCCCTCTATTGGGAGTTACGTTTTGTTGAAATACTGTAACAGGCCCAGGACAGAAATGTCAGCATGTGGACAAGATGGTTAATTTTAAATGGAAAAAAATGGAAGCTTAAGTTTATTCTTACAGATTTTCTAATAACTTTCAGTGAGACATACAAAAATGAAAAGTCAGCATGGATTTCATAAGTGAAAACCATGCTAGACCAGCCTTAGTAAATGTTTTGGCTTCCTGTGTGCATCACTCTTCTTACCACTGCATGTTGGCTGTCCTGATGGGTTTAGTGGAAAGCCAGCACTTACCTCCCAACGTCTTTGCCACCTTGTTTTCTTACTGCAATGTGGGTGTTCTTAAACCCTAAGGATTGCAATAGGTAGCTCATCACTTCCTCAAATTAGAGATGAGCAACAATTGCAGTGATGCACAAATTAAGTTAATGAATAAGCAAAAGCATTGTCCCATGCCATGATGAAACCCAATAAACTGCAGATAATTGGCATTTTAATTAGTTTCTTGTCATTTCTGTGTTGCCTCTCACCCTACATGACCTGCTCTCATCTTATGACACACCACCTCTTCTGACCCCTCTCCCTTTGCAGAGTGAAGTTGATACATGGATAGTGAAGATGCTTGTTTTGATTTGCAGTTTGTACAAATCTGACAACCCTTGGCGAGTTGCCCACGTATTTACCAGCATTCAGCTCTACTCCTAACTCCAGTGCCTGGAACTCTGTTTATGAAAGGAATGTTCCTTTAATCATTTTGTTATTGCTTGCTCAGCCATAATATCCCAACTGAAATGAGATGTTGTCACTATTGATATTTATCAAGAGGTTATTGGGTTGAAGCATTCCATATGGTATAGTCAGATATGAAAGGACCACGAAATTTCATGCTTCTAAAATCTCCTGGAAGGCTCATTTATTAAATGTTCTGTGCTGGCTTGTATCATCCCCAACTAAAGAAAGTCTGGTTCTGATCCCAGCCAACATTGAGCTCATCCAGAACGTGAAGCAGTAGAGGGCACTGGAGTTAGCAAGGTGGATAATAAGGACCATGAGGTGAAACCAGCCAGGATTTCTGACCACCTCCTCCATTGGAACATAAAATCAAAAGTAGCTCATTCCCCTTCTGAGCCTGTAAACAGCATTCGATTAGGTCGTGGCTGGTCTGAATGACTATATTTACCTCTTCTGCTTCTATAATCATTATCCCCTTCGAACAATCTCAGTTTTTAACATTTTGGTGAATGTAGATTTTTTAAAGGTAAAGGTTCTCAATTATGTTAGCAAGTTTTGAGAAGATGTGTAGCTCAGGTTGAGGTCCTGGATGTATGCTTGCTCGCTGAGCTGGAAGGTTCATTTTTAGACATTTTATCACCATACTAGGTAACATCATCAGTGAGCCTCCTGTGAAGCACTGGTATTAGTGACCTGTTTTCCATTTATGTGTTTAGATTTCCTTGGGTTTCTTGGGTTGGTGATGTTATTTGCTGTGGTGATGTCATTTGTGGCTGTGATGTCATTTCCTGCCCTTTTTCTCAGAGCATACCTCATAAATAGGGTACAAGTCGATGTGTTTGTGGGTAGAGTTCTGATTGGAATGCCATGCTTCTAGGAATTCTCATGCGTGTCTCTGTTTGGCTTGTCCTAGGATGGAATGTGTTGTCCCAGTCAAAGTGATGCCCTTCCCCATCTGTATGTAAGGATACTAATGAGAGTGGGTCATTTCTTTTTGTGGCTTGTTGATGTTCATGTATCCTGGTGGCTAGTTTTCTGCCCACTTGTCCAATGTAGTGTCTGTTACAGTTCTTGCAGGTTATTTTGCAAATGACCATTAGTTTTGCTTCAAGTTCATTAGCTGCTGTTTTAGTGTGTTGGTGGGTTTGTGGGCTACCATAATGCCAAGAGATCTGAGTAATCTGGCAGTCATTTCCGGGATGCCTTTGATGTGGGGGAGAGTGGACAGGGTTTCTGGATACATTTTGTCTGCTCATTTGGGTTTGTTGCTGAGAAATCAGCGGACTGTGTTCATTGGGTACCCGTTCTTTTTGAATACACTGTATAGGTGATTTTCCTCTGCTCTGCATAGTTTCTCTGTGCTGCAGTATGTGGTGAAATAATGTTCTAATGCCCCTTCGTTTGTGGTTGTTGGGATGATTGCTTCTGTAGTTCAGTATTTGTTCCGTATGTGTTGTTTTCCTGTTGAATCTGGTTTGAAGCTCTACTGTGACATCTAGGAATGACGGTTTGTTGTTGTTTTCTTCCTCTTTAGTGAATTTTGTGCCGTTAAGGATATTATTGATGGTCTTGAAGGTTTCACTCTAATTTGAGGAAATTTCCTCTAATCGTTAGCCAGTGAAGCTATGAGTGATGGATGATTAGGAAAGGGACAAAAAAGTCTGCAGAAAACAGACTTAGGCTCTGACTTAGGGGTAGAGGTGGCCTGGAGTAATTGAAATAGCCAAATCTAGAGGCAATCAAGACAGATTTGACAGCTTCGGCAGCAGATTCCGTGTAGCAGGGTTTGAGTTGGCCTACTTTTAATGAAGGTGAAAATAGGTAGTCTTCATCAAAATGTGGTCATAAGTTCAACTTAAGGTCAAATTTGATCCCCAGGTTGTGATCAGTCTGGATTAGTCACATGCAGTTACCAGGGTGGGAGATGGAGTCAGTAACTTGGCAATGGAGATAGAGGCTGGGAATGAGGACAATGGTGGGAAATGCAGATCCATTGCACCAGGTGCTTCAGAAACTGGCCACTCTCCTGAGCGTGCTCGCTGTGCCACACACCCTATACAAGGCAAACCTTGTTGAGAAAAGCACTACTGGGTATCTCCAGTTGGTACATGAACCCACTGATGTGGTCCTACACAGGTTTCACTCAGTTCAACTGGCTCATGTGATGCCCATCTGCCAAACATAGACCGTACAGATCCATTGAGGGGATTTGCTTATCACTCACCAAAGATCAAACCTTCAGGTAGAACAGTAGTTCAGCACTAAAATTAGAGAAAGGGACGGGAACCTAACTTGCAGATAAGGTCGTTCCAGTAAACTACATAAACTCATACACACAGTCTTGTTGTCTGCAGCAAATAATACCACGTCCAGGTATTGCAACTTTATTAAAATTCTAGAAAGGTGGTGACAGCAGAGTAGCAGAGCTCCTGCCCAGGTCTTGTGCACTTCCTCCTGCCTTTCTCTTTTCTCTCTCTCTTTCTTTTACTTTTGCTCTTTCTTTTTTTCCTCTTTTTTTGGCAGCATCGATGCCCTTCTCAGGGGTTGGCAGCAGCAGGAGCAATTCCTTCCCGGAGTGTTCACAGCAGGACCAATTCCTTCCTGGAATGTCAGTGGCGGGAGCCATTCCTTCCCAGAGTGTTGGTAGCAGGAGCAATTCCTTCCTGGAGTATTCACACGGACAGGAGCGGTTCCTTCCCGGAATGTCAGCGGCGGGATCGGGTCCTTCCCGGAGTGTCGGATCCTTGAGCAATTCCTTCCCAGAGTGTCAGCAGCAGGAGCAATTGCAGCCCGCAGTGTTTGCACTGACAAGAGTGATTCCTTCCTGGAATGTCGGCAGGAGGAGCAATTCATTCCTGGAGTGTCAGCATAGGAACAATTTGTTCCCGGAATTCCGGCAGGAGGATCGGGTCCTTCCCGGAGTGTCAGCATCAGGAGCAGGTCTTTCATGGAATGTCGGCATCAGGAGCAATTCCTTCCCCGAGTGTTGGCATGAGGAACGGGTCTTTCCCAGAGTGTCAGCATCAGGAGCGGATCGGTCCCGGAATGTCGGCATCAGGGGCATTTCCCTCCCGGAGTGTCAGCAGCAGGAGCAATTCCTTCCCGGAATGTCGGCATCAGGAATCCCGGAGCGTTGGCAGCAGGAACAATTCTTTCCCGGAGTGTCAGCAGCAGGAGCGGGTCCTTCCCGGAATGTCAGCAGCAGGAACAGTTCCTTCCCCGAGTGCCGGCAGCAGGAGCGGGTCCTTCCCGGAATGTGGGCAGCAGGAGCGGGTCCTTTCCCCGAGTGTCAGCAGCAGGACTGGGTCCTTCCCGGAATGTCGGCAGCAGGACTGGGTCCTTCCCGGAATGTCTGCAGCAGGAGCGGGTCCTTCCTGGAGTGTCGGCAGCAGGAGCGGGTCCTTCCCGGAATGTCAGCAGCAGGAGCGGGTCCTTCCCCAAGTGCCGGCAGCAGGAACAGTTCCTTCCCCGAGTGCCGGCAGCAGGAGCGGGTCCTTCCCCAAGTGCCGGCAGTAGCGACTTCCTTTGCTGAAATGGCAGTCCCGGGAGTTGGCAGCGGCAGCAGCGTGAGCCAGAACGAGGCACCAGCTGCTTCGGCACGGTGGGCCCAGGGACTGGTTTGAGCCCAGTTCAGGACCCGGCAGCTTCAGCGACAGTTGGTTTGCTGAGATTGACCCAGTGCAGACTCATGGCCGCAATGATGTCTGTGAAGAATGCCAACACAGTTCCAACGGCTCCAGCCCGTGGCTGGGTCCTGGGTACCTGACGGCTGGAGGTGTTGGCATTCTGGCTGTGGCAGTGTGTGGGCACTCGGGGAACCTGTGTGTTCACAGGCAGAGGGGTCGACTTGGGGGCTTTACTTTTCTGGTAGCAACGATTCTTGGCAAGGAGTGACGTTTCCTTTTCTTTCAGCTATTTCTTTTAAATCTGCTTCTGTTTTTAATCCTGCCTTTTGTATTCTAAGATGATGCCAGAAAGTGGTGACTTTATCCACTTTTCACTGCACTCCTGTACTCAGTACACGTGACAATAAAATCAAAGTCTGAATCAAAATTGATTCAAAGTGCAAAGTTAATAATACTCCTCTGGTATCTTCTTCTCAATCAATCAGTCCACTTGCCAATCACTCAGCACATTTTTCTTATGCCGTAGAAATTGTTGCTGCATTTGAAATTTGACAATCTTGCCCCCATCCTGATGGATGCAAGGTAGATTACGAAGAAGTACCAAAATACAACAAGAAAACTGTGGATGCTGACAGTCTGAAACTTGGAAGTACAATGGAATGGAGGTACCGTCGAATGCTTTTGAGGATGTTGTGGTGAATTTCTGGATTTGGAAGGGGGGTTTTGCTCCATTCTTATTGACAGAGCAGAGGGGTTGGCAGCTTGTCCACAACCAGGCTCCAACATGTACAGGGGAGTAACAGTTGCAGTACCCTGGGGGGCCAAAGAGAGAGAGAGAGAGCAAAACTTGCGGAGAGAACATGTTCTGTACCACATCCTCTGCCTCATTGGAGCTGGACTCCTCAATGCTCCTCAATAGTGACAGGAGCAAGTGATAACCCTCAGTATGCATTCCCCTCAGCACTCCCACTGTAGACTAACCCATTGATGTCCTCACATAGCTCCTCGGTGGCAGAAGCCATCTGGGATTGCCAATATCTGAACTGATAAGTATCAGATGACGTGTAACAGGCCTGAGGGGCTGAATGGTCTATTCCTGATCCTATGTTTCCAAGTGTCAGACCCTCTTTACTGCTACTGATCCTGTCTCTCACAGAACCCTGACAGTGTGGAAGCTGGCCATTTAGCTTTTCACATCCACACCAACCCTCTGAAAAGCATCCCCCCCCCCAGACCCATCCCCTCCCAACCTTAATCCTTGTAATCCTGCATTCCCCATGACTAACCCAGTTGACCTACACATCCCTGGATACCAAGGGGCAATTTAGCACGGCCAATCCATCTAACCTGCTCACCTTGAGCTGTGGGAGGAAACCAGAGCACCCGGACGGAACTCACGCAGACACGGAGAGAATGTGCAAACTGCACACAGACAGTCAGCCAAGGCTGGAATCGACCCCAGGTCCCTTTCTCTCTCTCTCTCTCTCCCCCTCACACTATGATAGCAGGGTAGGTGGCAACTTTGAGTATCAGGAATCAGATTGGCAAACACTGGGGGAAAACTTTTTTCCCTCAAAAACAGACTGAACTTGTGTAATTCCCAACACAGGAAATCCATCTCTCCTCACAGCACAGTGAGAACCAAAAGGCGTCAACGTGGCAGCGCAAGGATGAGCAGGCAGTTCGAAAGTGGCATGGGTGGGGGGGGGGGGGGGGAGGGGGGAGAGGCTGGGGGTGTTGGGGGTGGAGGAGAGGGGGAGGGGGGGAGGGGAGGCAATGAGTTCCGTCCACATGCCGCTGATATATCTCCTCTGTAATACACGGAAGGTGCAGACATCCTCACCAGTGATAAACCACATCCTGTCATTGAATTAAAGAACAAACTCAGAAGCCTGCCAACTGGAAAACGTCCTTATGCCAACAAAAGGAACAGCAGAGAACAGTGATCGCCTCACGGAACCTGGGTAGTTGCTAAGGGATGTAGCACACTTGAACAGCCATAACAATCTGAGGTAGGGGAGACCTAGACAAGGGAGGTGTGAGCTACTCATCCGTAGATGAGGAATCTCTCAGCTTCCTGCTGCCTGTCAAACAAACTAGTCTTGGGTAAGAACCTGGCAGCAATGTTATGTTTTAAAAATATCACAGCAACTTCCTCCACTGCATCCAGAACGCATTTGAAGCTTCCAGTGATTGTTGAAATGTCAATGATCATCTCCAGGAGCTAAATCTGGGATCAACGTAACACTCCATTTTGGCAACTTTTCTGAAGAGGTTTGCATACTCCGTAATCCGTACATTGTAATCCCTCGGCAATGAAAGATCAAGGACTATTTAGTTCACATTCTCCCATCCAGTGAAACACAATGCAACCTTACTGGGAGAGCCCAGCACATCAGTGCAAAAGGCAAGCATTTGAAGCAGTTGCATCCATCTTCAGTCTGAAAGGCAGAGTGGATGATCCATCTCGATCTCCATCAGAGGTCCCCAACATCACAGATGCCAGTCTCCAGCCTATTTGATAAATTCAATATGATATCAAAAACAGCTGAAAGCATTGGATACTACAAAGGCAATGGACTCTGACAATATTCTGGCAATTGTACTGTAAACATGCTCCAGAATTTGCCCCATCCCTGGCCAAGCTGTTCCAGTACAGCTACAATGCTGGCATCGAGCCGACAATGTGGAAAATTGCCCAGATACATCCAATGCATAAAAAGCAAGATAAATCTAACCTGACCACTTACCACCCCATCGGTCTACTCTTGATCATCAGTGATGTGACGG